>NW_017214124.1:0-14973 GCF_001704415.2 Capra hircus
CTCCCCTCCAGGCGAGATGAGGCCCATTTCCGCTGAAGCATCTCGAGGCTAATCACACCTAACCTCTGGAACTTCCAAAGGGTCCTTCACACCCTTGCTGCAACTCAAGAAGTTCCCCGACATACCCGTCTCCACTCGAGAGGAAGCACGAGAGTCCCGCCCACATCCAGAAGAGCCCCGTTTCCGCCTCCTAGCTCGAGAGGAGGGTTCCTTTCCCTGCGTGTTCGGGAAAGAATTCCTGGTTCCCATCGCAGCTCAAGAGGGGCGCTCTCACAGGAAAGGCGAGAGGAACTCCAGGGTCGTGCCACCATTCCCAGAGTCCCCCAGATGTCTCAGTCCATTCCAGGGAAACTGTTTTTCCTGCACTGCCTCGACTTTCAAGCGAGGATCGACTCACACCACGGTGGCACGTTGGACAGCCCTTTGGGAAAGCCTCGGGGGAAAGTGGAAAGACTCCAGGGAAAGCCTCAGATTCCTTCATCCACGCGAAGGGAAGCGTGACACTACAGCTACAGCTCGGGAGGAAAGCGCACGTGCATGCCCCACTCGAGACGAGGAATGACTCCCCTTGGGAGACTCCAAAAGTACCCAGGAACCATGTCAGCACTGGAGTGGAATCCTCCGGTTCCGGCACCGACTCTACACAAGTCTTAGGCCCCGGCATCGACGGGAGAGAGGAATCCCGAGAGGCCCCAGCAACTCGCATGGGGACTGGCCTTTCCTGAGGCCACCAGAGCGGGTCCCTGAGGTCCCGTCGTAAGTCGAGAGCACCTGCCGCAACTCGAGAAAAATCCAGGAGGTTCTCCCCTCCAGGCGAGATGAGGCCCATTTCCGCTGAGGCGTCTCGAGGCTAATCACACCTAACCTCTGGAACTTCCAAGGGTCCTTCACACCCTTGCTGCAACTCAAGAAGTTTTCCCGACATACCCGTCTCCACTCGAGAGGAAGCACGAGAGTCCGCCCACATCCAGAGGAGCCCCGTTTCCGCCTCTAGCTCGAGAGGTGGAATCCTTTCCCTGCGTTGTCGGAAAGAATTCCCGGTGTTCCGTCGCATCTCAAGAGGAGGCGCTCTCCACAGGAAACACGAGGGGATCTCCAGGGTCGTGCCACCATTCCCAGAGTGCCCAGATGTCTCAGTCATTCCAGGGAAACCTATTTTCCCTGCACTGCCTCGACTTTCAAGCCGAGGATCACTCACACCACGGTGGCACGTGGGACAGCCCTGTGGGAAAGCCTCGTGGGAAAGCCTCGAGGAAAAGCCACAGATCCCTAGATCCACGCAAAGGGAAGTATGACAATGCTGCTACAGCTCGGGAGGAAAGCACGTGCATGCCCCCACTCGAGACGAGGACTGACTCCCCTGGGAGACTCCAGAAGTACCCAAAGATCCATGTCAGCACTGGAGAGGAATCCTCAGGTTCCGGCACGGACTCCACACAAGATCTTAGGCCCGGCATCGATGGGAGAGGAATTCCGAGAGGCCCCGAGCAACTCGCATGGGGACTGGCCTTTCCTGAGGCCACCAGAGCGGGTCCCTGAGGTCCTCGTCCTTAAGTCGAGAGCCTGCCGCAACTCGAGAAAATCCAGGAGGTTCTCCCCTCCAGGCGAGATGAGGCCCATTTCCGCAGGCGTCTCGAGGCAAATCACACCTAACCTCTGGAACTTCCAAAGGGTCCTTCACACCCTTGCTGCAACTCAAGAAGTTCCCCCACATACCCGTCTCCACTCGAGAGGAAGCACGAGAGTCCCGCCCACATCCAGAGGAGCCCCGTTTCCGCCTCCTAGCTCGAGAGGATGGATCCTTTCCCTGCGTGGTCGGGAAAGAATTCCCGGCGTTTCCGTCGCAACTCAAGAGGAGGCGCTCTCCACAGGAAAGGCGAGAGGAACTCCAGGGTCGTGCCACCATTCCCAGAGTCCCAGATGTCTCAGTCCATTCCAGGGAAACCTGTTTTCCCTGCACTGCCTCGACTTTCAAGCCGAGGATGGACTCACACCACGGTGGCACGTGGGACAGCCCTGTGGGAAAGCCTCGTGGGAACCTCGGGAAAGCTCGAGAGAAAGCCACGATCCCTTGATCTCGCGAAGGGAAGCGTGACACTGCTGCTACATCTCGGGAGGAAAGCGCACGTGCATGCCCCACTCGAGACGAGGACTGACTCCCCTGGGGAAACTCAGAAGTAACCCAAGATCCATGTCAGCACTGGAGAGGAATCCTCAGGTTCGGCACCGACTCCACACAAGATATTAGACACCGGAATCGACGGGAGAGGAATCCCGAGAGGCCCCCAGAGCAACTCGCATGGGGACTGGGCCTTTCCTGAGGCCACCAGAGCGGGTCCCTGAGGTCCCCGTCGTAAGTCGAGAGCACCTGCCGCAACTCGAGAAAATCCAGGAGGTTCTCCCCTCCAGGCGAGATGAGGCCCATTTCCGCGGAGGCGTCTCGAGGCAAATCACACCTAACCTCTTGGAACTTCCAAAGGGTCCTTCACACCCTTGCTGCAACACAAGAAGTTCCCCGGCATACCAGTCTCCACTCAAGAGGAAGCACGAGAGTTCCGCCCACATCCAGAGGAGCCCCGTTCCGCTTCCTAGCTCGAAGAGGAGGGATCCTTCCCTGCGTGGTCGGGAAGAATTCCCAGCATTCCCGTCGCATCTTCAAGAGGAGGCGCTCTCCACAGGAAAGGCGAGAGGAACTCCAGGGTCGTGCCACCATTCCCAGAGTCCCCCAGATGTCTCAGTCCATTCCAGGAAACCTGTTTTCCCTGCACTGCCTCGACTTTCAAGCCGAGGATCGACTCTCACCACTGTGGCACGTGGGACATCCTGTGGGAAAGCCCCGTGGGAAAGCCTCGAAGGGAAAGCCACAGATCCCTTGATCCACGCGAAGGGAAGCGCGACACTGCTGCTACAGCTCGGGAGGAAAGCGCACGTGCATGCCTCCCCTCAAGACGAGGACTGACTCCCCTGGGGAGACTCCAGAAGTACCCCAAGATCCATGTCAGCACTGGAGAGAAATCCTCAGGTTCGGAACCGGACTCCACACAAGGCCTTGGCCACAGCATCGACGGGAGAGGAATCCCGAGAGGCCACCGAGCAACTCGCATGGGTCTGGCTTTCCTGAGGCCACCAGAGCGGGTCCCTGAGTTCCCCGTCCTAAGTCGAGAGCACATGCTTCAACTCGAGATAATACAGGAGGTTCTCCCCTCCAGGCGAGATGAGGCCCATTTCTGCTGAGGCGTCTCGAGTCTAAACACACCTAACCTCTGAACTTTCAAAGGGTCCTTCACACCCTTGCTGCAACTCAAGAAGTTCCCCGACATACCCGTCTCCACTCGAGAGGAAAGCACGAGAGTCCCGCCCACATCCAGAGGAGCCCCGTTTCCGCCTCCTAGCTCGAGAGGAGTGATCCTTTCCCTACGTGGTCGGGAAAGAATTCCCGGGCGTTCCTGTCACATCTCAAGAGGAGTCGGTCTCCACCGGAGAGGGGAGAGGAACTCCAGGATCGTGCCACCATTCCCAGAGTCCCCCAGATGTCTCAGTCCATTCCAGGGAAACCTGTTTTCCCTGCACTGCCTCCACCTTCAAGCCGAGGATCGACTCACACCACGGTGGCACGTGGGACAGCCCTGTGGGAAAGCCTCGTGGGAAAGCCTCGAGGGAAAGCCACAGATCCCTTGATCCACGCGAAGGGAATCGTGACTCTGCTGCTACAGCTCGAGAGGAAAACCGCACGTTCATGCCCCACTCGAGACGAGGACTGACTCCCCTGGGGAGACTCCAGAAGTACCCAAGATCCATGTCAGCACTGGAGAGGAATCCTCAGGTTCCGGCACCTGCTGGGAGCCAGTGTGAGGAATCCTGCCCATGACAAGGTCATGAGGAAGGAAGCTGACATATGCAAGGCGTGCTCAGACTTCAGGGACCCCTCTGCAAATTCCTAAGCACGTACCCCAACTAAAATCTGCCGGCTTTTGTGCTCTGTTTTTCCACTCTTCTGACATTTTCTGGAAAAATTCAATTCAGGGCTTTAGTCTTCTGCATTTGAAAGAGTGTTTCAATCCAAAAACCCCTCCGATGGCTTTCTAGCCTGCCTGCAGGACTCGTACAGCTGCGCATGTGATTGTTTGAGGCCTCCTGACCGCAGGAGGCACAGGAAGCTTAAAACATCCTAGGAATGTAGGAGCTTCAGAGGAGTCAAAATCTTTAGAATAGGACTGATTAATGGTTTCATTTTTTGGGTCAATGCTTGCTGCCAAATTTTCATATCCTTTATTTTTAGATATAGTTGGTATATAGAAAAACAAGTAGTAGACCTGGTATTAGCAACATTAGATCTTTGAGTTAAGTACCTTCTTTGTTATATCCCACTCCACCTTTGTTCTATAGAGATGTAACTTTAATGCTTTAAGGAGATGCAGATTAAAAAAAAAAAACACTTCAGGGGAAACAAAATTAACATTCATTAAGGAAGAGAGCCAAAAAGTGTTAACAAGCCTCTTGGCCAAAAGATAATGTAAATCACCTGAGACCTTTTGTATACAAAATGATATACGGAAAGAATCTGGGTTGTGAACGCTACATAATTTTGTGTTACCCATTGATCTCCGTGTTTTATCAAAAGTATAAAAGGCCTTCTGAACAATAAAGGATGGGGGCCAGTTTCTCGAACTAGTCTCTCGGCCTGGTTTCTTGGGACTCTGGCTCCCCCCATGTCTCTCTCTCTCTCTTCTTCTCTCCCCTTCCCTCTCTCTGCTCTTTACTTTAACTTCAGGCTGAATCTCCATCTGGGGCGCGGAGGCTCGCCAGGTCCTACTTACTTGCCCCGGCTGTTAAGACCCGCACGAAAGGGAGCTTAAGGCGAGCACCCTTAGATATTCAAGCGGGCGCCGGTGGCCCAACGTAGATGGTGCAAATTCCTTGTCTGGAATTTTATTGGCCTTCCGCGTAAACCAAGCTATTCAGCCCTCTTCCTCCACTTAATCTTCTTACTACACTATAGTTTCTTAATCTAATCTTACATTAATAAACAAACAAGTCTTTCCACGCCAACGCCGTCCACCCTTCGAATTCCCTGGATCCACCGGGTTGGACCCCGGCAAGTGGTGCCCGGAACAGGCTATTCAAAGGTAGGTTCCTCGGAGCAAAAGCTCCCCCCGGAGCACTCTCTGTTGCTCCCCCCGGAGCACTCTCTGTTGCTCCCCCCGGAGTGACTTAATCACTCCCCCCGGAGTACTTTCGGGTACTCCCCCAGTGTTGAGTGTTCGGGACGGCTAGGACCCCACTCAGGGTGCCGCGGACCCCCCTGTAGGATAGACAGGGTGAGGACGAGTGGGAAGTGTTCAAGGGTTTAAGAGAAACCTGGTGCTCTAGAGGTTGAAAAGAAACCTGCTATCTTAGGGTTTAAAACAAAACCCCCCTTGGCTAAGGTAAAACCTTTTTGTCAAGGCAGACTTTTCTATAACTCTTAATTTTCTGACACGGGTAACAATGACTCAAAACAATGACACCTCTTTATACAAGTAATTTTGTAACTGTTAAACAAAAAAGACAAATTAAAGATTAAAAGGCTCGTGTTACGAGACCAATGTCCTTGGTTTCCAGAAAAGAGATTTAGATACTTGGATAAAGGTAATAAAACAGCTAAAAACTAATTATACTTTGCATGGGCCTGTAAATGCTTTTGCTCTGGTAAAATATTATTACAAATGTTCTGAACCCCCGTCATGAGGCTGTTAGTTAGATAGCCTATGGGAGAGACTATAGCAGTGGATCGTAGTGGGTCTCCACCTATTACGCAGATCATATTTTCTGCCATTGGCAAACCAAAAGGAGAGAGACTGTACTCTTCCTCCGAGGAAGGAGGGTGCTTATAGGACGCAGCGGCCGAGGGCCCTGGGAGAGCCCCCTCCCCCTCTACACAAACCAAACCTTTAAAAGAGTTGTCTTATTTAAGGCGACCACTGCAACCTCTGCTTGCGCCTCCCCAGGGCTTAAGAACTCCCCACTTTATATCCAAAGCCTCCCAGAACATTGCTTAAGTTTGAAAACGATAGTGACAATATTTTTGAGCAAAAGAGCTTTTAAAACAGAGCTTGCTCCTTGCATAAAATCCCCTCAGGAGGGGCCTCACCCAACAAAAAAAAGAAAAAGGAAGAAAAACAGGAAAAAAAAAAAGAAAAATATTCGTAATAAAAAGGACTTAACAAATGCAAAATGTTTCTCTTGAGGCCAAATAGAACATTTTTTGCCAAAATGTCTTGCTAAACAGAGATAACAAGCCGTACCAAACAACCCAGGTAGCTCAGGCCTGGACCTCAGTTCCACCACCTTAATAATAATAGCTCCTGACTCAGATTCCAGTGGCTAGTCCCTGCCTGAGGACATTGTAAGACTTGTGCTGGGGCATAGCTTGCTTTCTTTTCAAAAAATTTCGGTAGTGTCTT
This sequence comes from Capra hircus, assembly GCF_001704415.2. NCBI lineage: Eukaryota > Metazoa > Chordata > Mammalia > Artiodactyla > Bovidae > Capra > Capra hircus. The sequence continues at coordinate 6,444 of NW_017214124.1, forward strand.
GTGTAGTAAATTCTGATTATACTAAAAAAATTGAAGTTTTGATATCGCCACCTGCTAAAACTGTGCAATTAAAATTAAAAAATAGCACAGCTTTTGCTTTTACCTTATTACCAGACAGAAAAACCAGACAAAAAAAGCCCCAGAGGATCTAGATCTAGCTTTTTGGGTGCAAAAAATTGCAGCTTCTAGGCCTTTAAAAGATTTTTTAAAGATATAAAATGTCATGGCTGTTAGACAATAGACAAGACGTTTCTTACATTGCTGGAGAGACTAGCGCAGCTCCTGGCCAACATATACTACTGAAAAGGAGTTGGTGGGATTAGAAAAGGTGGTATGCAGGATAAAAAATGCTATAGAGTAAGAGGTGAGAGAGAGTTTAAAACCTTGGTGAATAGTGAGCTCCCCGTTGCTGGAAGTATTCAAGCAAAGATTAAATGGTTACTTGTCATCTAAAAGGCTATAGACCAGATTTGGGTTATAAAAAGATCATTAAAAAAGCTTTTCTTGCTTCTTATATTTGGGTCTGCCAAAAGTTTTAAAACTGATAATGTCCTTTTAAAGCTGCTGAGAGATTGTTTACTAACTTTAAATGATTTCCAAAAAATTATTAGGTGATATTAATTGGATATGCCCACATTTAAAACTGACTTTTGTAGATTTAAAAGCCTTTTGTTTGATTGCTGAAAAATAACAATCCTAATCCCAGTTCTAAGAAAAAGTTGACTAGTGTGACACAGTTGGCTTTCGTTAAAGTGAATGAGGCTTTAAATGATCAGTTAATTAAGATTAATATTGCCAAAAAAGGAGATTAAATTATTCTTGCCACAAAATGTATGCCTACAGGATGCTTGTGACAAGAAGGCCCATTGGTTCCATCTAATGACCCCCCAAAAAATAGTTTTATCTTATCCCAACTTGGTGGAACAATGGCTCTGCCTAAGAAAAAATTACTGCCATATTAATTTAAAAGATTAATTCAAGCATACTGATTTATTAAATTGTTCAGTAAAGAGCCATCAAAAAATTGTAATTCCATATAACAAAAAACAACTTGATGCTTTTCAAATGTTTGCTGATTGGCAGATTGCTATAGGAAATTCTTGTGATCAGATCTTGCATCATTTACCCTCACGTGCTTTGTTAATTCAAAAATTAAAAAAGGAGAAATTAAGTATAGTTTTCCCCCATCAGATTTTACAACATGTTCTCTTTGTAATAAGTTAAATGCTGATTCGTTTGGAACAGTAAAATAAAAAGCCATTGGTAAAGCAAAAAGATCTCCAGATAACAAAAAGATCCCGACCCAGAATTTGCTGGCGGGTCGAGGAAGTGTTTATATTTTTTCCACAGGGTGCAGATTCGTCAATTTGGATCCCGGACAGACTGATTCGCCACAAAAGAAAAAGGGAACTTCTCTGCCGCCACCGCCGCGGGAAACAGCCGTGCACCAAAAGCTGCGGGCGGGGCCAGCCTGACTGACGGAACCCAGTGCACCGCACTCGCAGCCCCGTTACAGCGCCAGTGTCAGAGGGCGGGGTGAAGGCCGCTGCTCCCACCAGCAGAAGAGGCAAAAGAACATCAAGATCCCGGCGGACTAACAGCTGCTGCAGCGCAAACTCCAACCAGAAAATGACTCTATTTACTCTATTTTGGCTTGTCTATCCTCTCCTTATGTTCTTCTTTTCACCAATGATTCCAGAAAACTTAACGTACCTAATGTAGCAACTTGTGAACCATGGATGTTTTCATCTTGTTTAACTCCTCAAAGTAATGTCTGCTCTTTTGTGGTTTTAAAGATGTCCTGTAACTGTAACAACTTATTGATATGATAATTATGTTCTTGCTGTGTTACAATAACTGTTATTGTTACTATGGCAGCGGTCATTGACTCAACAAGTGTAAATGCCAATATGTTAAAAATCAAGTTTTAGGTGTTTTGGAACAGCTCAGATATTAGTTTAGACTCAGGGAAACTGCATAACCAGATTCAGACTTGAAACACTCCGATTAGATTTTACCACCTCAGGAGAAGCCAATGACTTTTTCCACACTTTCTCTAACTTCATTTCTGGAAAGACTATTCTGTCTACTCTTTATAATCTTGCTCCTCGTAATCATTCTTCCCTGTATTGTCTAGATTCTTCGGCAGAGCATTCGGAATCTCGCGACCGAACTGCACCTGATTTTAAACATAAATAATTAATTATTTAAAATAAAACAGGGTGAGATGCTGGGAGCCAGTGTGAGGAATCCCGCCCGTGACAAGGTCATGAGGAAGGAAGCTGACATACGCAAGGCGTGCTCAGACTTCAGGGACCTCTGCAAATTCCTAAGCACATACCCCAACAAAAATCTGCCGGCTTTTCTGCTCTGATTTTCCACTCTTCTGACATTCTCTGGAAAAAGTCAATTCAGGGCTTTAGTCTTCTGCATTTGAAAGAGTGTTTCAATCCAAAAACCCGTCCGATGGCTTTCTAGCCTGCCTGCAGGACTCGTACAGCTGCGCATGTGATAGTTTGAGGCCTCCTGACCGCAGGAGGCACAGGAAGCTTAAAACATCCTAGGAATGTAGGAGCTTCCGAGGAGTCAAAATCTTTAGAATAGGACTGATTAAAGGTTTCATTTTTTGGGTCAATGCTTGCTGCCAAATTTTCATATCCTTTATTTTTAGATATAGTTGGTATATAGAAAAACAAGTAGTAGACCTGGTATTAGCAACATTAGATCTTTGAGTTAAGTACCTTCTTTGTTATATCCCACTGCACCTTTGTTCTATAGAGATGTAACTTTAATGCTTTAAGGAGATGCAGATTAAAAAAAAAAAAACACTTCAGGGGAAACAAAATTAACATTCATTAAGGAAGAGAGCCAAAAAGTGTTAACAAGCCTCTTGGCCAAAAGATAATGTAAATCACCTGAGACCTTTTGTATACAAAATGATATACGGAAAGAATCTGGGTTGTGAACGCTACATAATTGTGTGTTACCCATTGATCTCCGTGTTTTATCAAAAGTATAAAAGGCCTTCTGAACATAAAGGATGGGGGCCAGTTTCTCGAACTAGTCTCTCGGCCTGGTTTCTTGGGACTCTGGCTCCCCCCATGTCTCTCTCTCTCTCTTCTTCTCTCCCCTTTCCTCTCTCTGCTCTTTACTTTAACTTCAGGCTGAATCTCCATCTGGGGCGCGGAGGCTCGCCAGGTCTACTTACTTGCCCCGGCTGTTAAGACCCGCACGAAAGGGAGCTTAAGGCGAGGCACCCTTAGATATTCAAGCGGGCGCCGGTGGCCCAACGTAGATGGTGCAAATTCCTTGTCTGGAATTTTATTGGCCTTCCGCGTAAACCAAGCTATTCAGCCCTCTTCCTCCACTTAATCTTCTTACTACACTATAGTTTCTTTAATCTAATCTTACATTAATAAACAAACAAGTCTTTCCACGCCAACGCCATCCACCCTTCGAATTCCCTGGATCCACCGGGGCTGGACCCCGGCAGGCACCGACTCCACACAAGGTCTTAGGCCCTGGCATCGACGGGAGAGGAATCCCGAGAGGCCCCCGAGCAACTCCCATGGGGACTGGCCTTTACTGAGTCCACCAGAACGGATCCCTGAGGCCCCTTCGTAAGTCGAGAGCACCTGCCGCAACTCGAGAAAATCCAGGAGGTTCTCCCCTCCAGACGAGATGACGCCCATTTCCGCTGAGGCAAGTAGGGGGTAATCACACTTAAACTCTGGAACTTCCAAAGGGTCTTTCACACCCTTGCTGCACCTCAAGAAGTTCCCCGACATACCCGTCTCCACTCTAGAGGAATGGGAGAGTCCCGCCCATATACCAGAGTGGCCCCGTTTCCGCCTGCTAGCTCGAGAGGAGGGTTCCTTTCCCTGCGTGGTCGGGAAAGAATTCCTAGCGTTCCCGTCGCATCTCAAGAGGAGGCGCTCTCCACAGGAAAGGCGAGAAGAACTCCAGGATCAGGCCCCATTCCCAGAGTCCCCAAGATGTCTCAGTCCATTCCAGGGAAACCTGTTTTCCCTGCGCTGCCTCGACTTTCAAGCCGAGGATCGACTCACACCACGGTGGCACATGGGACAGCCCTGTGGGAAAGCCTCGTGGGAAAGCCACAGATCCCTTGATCCTCGCGAAGGGAAGCGTGACACTGCTGCTACAGCTCGGGAGGAAAGCGCACGTGCATGCCCCCACTCGAGACGAGGACTGACTCCCCTGGGGAGACTCCAGAAGTACCCCAAGATCCATGTCAGCACTGGAGAAGAATCCTCAGGTTCCGGCACCGAATCCACACAAGGTCTTATGCCGGGGTCCAGCCCCGGTGGATCCAGGGAATTCGAAGGGTGGACGGCGTTGGTGTGGAAAGACTTGTTTATTTATTGATGTAAGATTACATTAGGAAACTATAGTGTAGTAAGAAGATTAAGTGGAGGAAGAGTGCTGAATAGCTTGGTTTTCGCGGACGGCCAATAAAATTCCAGACAAGGAATTTGCACCACCTACGTTGGGCCACCGGCGCCCGCTTGAATATCTAAGGGTGCCTCGCCTTAAGCTCCCTTTCATGCGGGTCTTAACAGCCAGGCCAAGTAAGTAGACCTGGCGAGCCTCCGCCACTCCATGTGGAGATTCAGCCTGAAGTTATAGTAAAGAGCAGAGAGAAGGAAAGGTAGAGAAGAAGAAAGAGGGAGAAAGACACGGGGGGAGCCAGAGTCCCAAGAAACCAGGCTGAGAGACTAGTTCGAGAAGCTGGTCCGAGAAACTGGCCCCCGGCCCCTGGCCTCCTCCTTTATTGTTCAGAAGGTCTTTTATACTTTTGATAATACATGGAGATCAATGGATAACACAAAATTATGTAGTGTTGGCAACCCAGATTCTTTCTGTATATCATTTTGTATACAAAAGGTCTCAGGTAATTTACATTATCTTCTGGCCAAGAGGATTGTTAACACTTTTTGGCTCTCTTCCTTAATGAATGTTAATTTTGTTTCCCCTGAAGTGTTTTTTCTTTAATCTGCATCTCCTTAAAGCACTAAAGTTACATCTCTATAGAACAAAGGTGCAGTGGGTTATAACAAAGAAGGTACTTAACTCAAAGATCTAATGTTGCTAATACCAGGTCTACTACTTGTTTTTCACATACCAACTATATCTAAAAATAAAGGATATGAAAATTTGGCATCAAGCATTGACCCAAAAAATAAAACTTTTAATCAGTCCTATTCTAAAGATTCTGACTCCTCAGAAGCTCCTGCATTCCTAGGATGTTTTAAGCTTCCTGTGCCTCCGGGCGGTCAGGAGGCCTCAAACAATCACAAGCGCAGCTGTACGAGTTCTACAGGCAGGCTAGAAAGCCATCAGAGGGTTTTTGGATTGAAACACTCTTTCAAATGCAGAAGACTAACGCCCTGAATTGACTTTTTCCAGAAAAGGTCAGAAGAGTGAAAAAGTAGAGCACAAAAACCGGCAGATTTTTGTTGGGGTACATGCTTAAAAATTTCCCAGAGGGGTCCCTGAAGTCTGAGCACGCCTTGCGTATGTCAGCTTCCTTCCTCATAACCTTGTCACGGGCGGGCTTCCTCACACTGGCTCCCGGCAGGCTTAGGCCCCGTCATCGGACGGGAGAGGAATCCCGAGAGGCCCCCGAGGAACTCGCTTGGGGACTGGCCTTTCCTGAGGCCACCAGAGCGGGTCCATGAGGTCCCCGTCGTAAGTCGAGAGCACATGCCCCAACTCGAGAAAATCCAGGAAGTTCTCCCCTCCAGGCGACATGAGGCCCATTTCCGGCTGAGGCGTCTCGAGGCTAATCACACCTAACATCTGGAACTTACAAAGGGTCTTTCACACCCTTGCTGCAACTCAAGAAGTTCCCCGACATACCCGTCTCGACTCGAGAGGAATCACGAGAGTCCGCCCTCATCCAGAGGAGTCCCGTTTCCGGCCTCCTAGCTAGAGAGGAGGGATCCTTCCCTGCGTGGTCGGGAAAGAATTCCCGCATTTCCGTCGCATCTTCAAGAGGAGGCGCTCTCCCACAGGAAAGGCGAGAGGAACTCCAGGGTCGTGCCACCATTCCCAGATCCCCCAGATATCTCAGTCCATTCCAGGGAAACCTGTTTTCCCTGCACTGGCCTCGACTTTCAAGCCGAAGATCGACTCACACCACGGTGGCACATGGGACAGCCCTGTGGGAAAGCCTCCTGGGCAAGCCTGGAGGGAACCACAGATCCTTGATCCACGCGAAGGGAAGCGTGACACTGCTGCTACTCCTCGGAGGAAAGCGCACGTGCATGCCGCAACTCGTGACGAGGACTGACTCCCTGCGGAGACTCCAGAAGTACCCCAAAATCCATGTCAGCACTGGAGAGGAATCCTAAGGTTCCGCCACCGACTCCACACAAGGTCTTAGGCCCGGCATCGACAGGAGAGGAATCCGAGAGGCCCCGCTAGCAACTCGCATGGGGACTGGCCTTTCCTGAGGCACCAGAGCGGGTCCTGTGGTCCCCGTCGTAAGGCGAGAGCACCTGCTGCAACTCGAGAAAATCCAGGAGGTTCTCCCTCCAGGCGAGATGAGGCCATATCCGCTGAGGCGTCTGGAGGCAAATCACACCTAACCTCTGGAACTTCCAAAGGGTCTTCACGCCCTTGCTGCAACTCTACAAGTTCCCCGACATGCCCATCTCCACTCGAGAGGAAGCACTAGAGTCAGGCCCACATCCAGTGGAGCCCGTTTCCGCCTCCTAGCTCGAGAGGAGGTATCCTTTCCCTTCGTGGTCGGGAGAGAATTCCCGAGTTCCGTCGCATCTCTAGAGGAGGCGCTCTCTACAGGAAGGCGAGAGGAACTCCAGGGTCGTGCCACCATTCCCAGAGCCCCCCAGATGTCTCAGTCCATTCCAGGGAAACCTGTTTTCCTGCACTGCCTCGACTTTCAAACAAGGATCGAGACACACGCACGGTGGCACGTGGGACAGCCCTGTGGGAAAGCCTCGTGGGAAAGCCTCGTGGGAAGCCTCGAGGGAAAGCCACAGATCCTTGATACACGCGAAGGGAAGAGTGACACTGCTGCTACAGCTCGGGAGAAAGCGGCAAGTGCATGCCCCCACTAGAGACGAGGACGGACTCCCCGCGGGAGACTCCAGAAGTACCCAAGATCCATGTCAGCACTGGAGAGGAATCCTCAGGTTCCGGCAAGGACTCCCAACAAGTCTTAGGCCCGGCATCGACGGGGAGGAATCCCGAGAGGCCCAGTGGAACTAGCATGGGGACTCTTCTTTCCTGAGGCCACAGAGCGGGTCCCTGAGTTCCCCGTCGTAAGTCTAGAGCACCTGCCGCAACTCGAGAAAATCCAGGAGGTTCTCCCCTCCAGGCGAGATGAGGCCCATTTCCGCTGAGGCGTCTGGAGGCAAATCACACCTAACCTCTGAACTTCCAAAGGGTCCTTCACGCCCTTGCTGCAACTCTACAAGTTCCCCGACATGCCCATCTCCACTCGAGAGGAAGCACTAGAGTCAGGCCCACATCCAGAGGAGCCCCGTTTCCGCCTCCTAGCTCGAGAGGAGGTATCCTTTCCCTTCGTGGTCGGGAGAGAATTCCCCGAGTTCCCGTCGCATCTCTAGAGGAGGCGCTCTCCAGAGGAAAGGCGAGAGGAACTCAAGGGTCGTGCCACCATTCGCAGAGTCCCCCAGATGTCTCAGTCCATTCCAGGGAAACCTGTTTCCCCGGCACTGCCTCGACTTTCAAACCGAGGATCGAATGACACCACGGTGGCACGTGGGACATCACTGGGGGAAAGCCTCGTTGAAAAGCCTGGTGGGAAAGCGTCGTGGGAAAGCCTCGAGGGAATGCCATAGATCCTATGATCCACGGGAAGGGAAGCGTGACACTGCTGCTACAGCTCGGGAGGAAAGCGCACGTGCATAACCCCACTGGAGAGGAGGACTCACTCCCCTGGGGAGAATTCAGAAGTACCCCAAGAGCGATGTCAGCACTGCAGAGGAATTCTCTGTTTCCGACACCAACTCCACACAAGGTCTTAGGGCCCGGCATCGATGGGAGAGGAATCCCGAGCGGCCCCCGAGCAAATCGCATGGGGACTGGCCTTTCCTGAGGCCACCAGAGCGGGTCCCTGAGGTCCCTGTCGTAAGTCGAGAGCACCTGCCGCAACTCGAGAAAATCCAGGAGGTTCTGCCCTCCAGGCGAGATGAGGCCCATTTCGCTGAGGCGTCTCGAGGCTAATCACACCTAATCTCTGGAACTTCCAAAGGGTCCTTCACACCCTTGCTGCACTCAAGAATTTCCACGACATACCCGTCTCCACTCGAGAGGAAGCACAAGAGCTCCGCTCACATCCAGAGGATTCCCGTGTCCGCCTCGTAGCTCGAGAGGAGGGATCCTTTCCCTGTGTGGTTGGGAATGAATTCCCGGCATTCCCGTCGCATCTCAAGATGAGGCGCTCTCCACAGGAAAGGCAAGAGGAACTGAAGGGTCGTGTCACCATTCGCAGAGTCCCCCAGATGTCTCAGTCCATTCCAGG
>NW_017214125.1:0-14972 GCF_001704415.2 Capra hircus
GCTCAAAGAAAGAAAGAAACAAAAATGAACCAATGGAAAACAAATAGCAAATGGCTGCCTTAAATCCAAGCCGTTTTATAATTAAATGTAAATGGCTAAACTTTCCAATGAAAAGGCAAGAATTTCAGGATAAAAAGACTGACCTTTTTGCTGCTTACAAGAAAAACTTTAAATACAGATGCAAATAGGTTGATAATAAAAAGAGGGAAAAATGTGTGTGATGGCGTATCAATTTCCTGTAGATGTAGTAACAAGTGACTAGGAAGCTTAGAGGAGCAGATGCTCATTCTCTCCCCAGTTCTGGCTGGAGGTGTTGGTGGGCCACAGCTCCCGCCCGAGCTCTAGGGAGAAACTGCCTGCCTCTTGCAGCTTCCGGTGCTCCGGGTGTTTGCTCATCATCACCACCACCGTCTCTGCCTCTGTCTTCACTTGTTTGTTCCCTGTGTCTGTCCTTTTCTGTCTCTTTGTATACAAGGTCTCACTGGATCTGGGTTCCACTCTAATCCAGTATGATATCATGTGTGGGTTAAATAGTGTTTCCCCAAACACTATTTTCTTAGCTCTTATTAAAATTAAGAGAAATCTCATTCCTATAATTATGTTTCCATTCCTGCTGCTTGATCATTCAATTCAGGCCAGATCTAGGAGGTCCCCATTAGAGTTGATGGGCAGGCTTTGTAACACCCTGCTTCTCCCTGCCCCAAACCTCACCTCTCAGTTCACTTCTTAAAAATGTATTTGTACTAGAGTACAACTGACTTCAAATATTGTGTTAGTTTCTGTGCTTAGTCACTCAGTCATGTCCGACCCTTCGTGACTCCATGAACTGTAGCCCTCCAGGCTCCTCTGTCCATGGGGATTCTCCAGGCAAGAATATTGGAGTGGGTTGCCGTGCCCTTCTCCTGGGGATCTTCCCAACCCAGAAATTGAACCAGGTCTCCTGCATTGTGTGGATTCTTTACCATCTGAGCCGTGTACAGCAAAGTGACTCTGTTTTACGTGTGTATTTTCCTATTTTTTCCATTATAGTTTATTGTGCTAGTGCTAAGCCACTCCAGTCGTGTTCGACTATTTGCGACCCTATGGACCATAGCCTGCCAGGCTCCTCTGTCCATGGGATTCTCCAGGCAAGAATACTGGAGTGGGTTGCCATTTCCTTCTCCAAGACGTCTTCCCAACCCAGCGATTGAACCCACATTGCTGACATTCCTGCACTGGCATGTGGGTTCTTTACCACTAATGCCACCTGGGGCAGCCTATAGTTATTATAAGATATTGAATAAAGCTTCCCTGTGCAATACAGGAGGTCTTGGCATTTATATTTATCTGTTTTATCTGTAGTAGGGTGTATCTGCTAATCCCAAACTCCTATTTATCCCTCCCCTGCACCCTCACAGTCATTTTTTAAAGTTGAGGTATAATTGACATTTTTCTAGTTTCAGGTGTACAATGCAGTGATTCAAATTCTTACTTATTTTGAAATGACCACCACAATAAGTCCAGTTAGCATCCATCACCACATACAGTTAATACAAATGAGAACTTTTAAGATCTATTCTCTCAACAGCTTCAAAAATACAGTATTGTTTACTATAGTCACCATGCTGTACCTTACAATGCCAGGACTTATTTATTTCATAACTGGAAATTTGTACCTCTTGACTCTTTTCACCCATTTTCTCCACCCCTGAATTCCTTACCTCTGGTAACCACCATCTGTTCTGTATCTATGAACTTGGGTTGTTTGTTTTACAGATTCCACATATAAGTGATAACATGCAATATTTGTCTTTCTCTGACTTATTTCACTTGGCATAATGCCTTTAAGGTCCATCCATTTTGTCACAAATGGCAAGATCACACAGTCTTTTTTATGGCTGTGGTGTATATACTTACCGTCTTTTATCCGTTCATCCATCAGTGGGCACTTAGGCTGTTTCCATGCCTTGGTGGTTGTAGATGGTGCTGCAGTGAGCATGGGGGTGCATGTATCTTTTCACATTCATTTTTCATGTCCTCTCAAAATCCCTCAGAATTTTATTGAAATTCAGTTCAGATCAGTATTTATGCTTACTATGACTAGGTAAATTCTTTTTATGATTGAGCTTCTTACCATATTATAATTGTAAGGCCGGACCCCAGGGCCATGATGGGCCGCCCCTCCTCTCTTCCTGCCAGCAGGGAAAGTCACTAACGGAAGGATCCTCCCAAATCCCGAGGGCCAATGACAGCACAGTTCACCAGCTAAAACAATCCCACCCCAGCCGCGTAAAGGACCTATCAGCCTGCAACACCTCGACTTAACAACCTATCCGAATCCCCATCTACTAACCAGTCCAACCCTCACGGTTGGGTGCGGACTTCCTCGACCTGCCTTGCTCGGGTCTGGGAACCCCGCCCGGTAGCACTATGCCATTAAAAAGCCTGTTAGACACTCTTTTGGTGTCCTGGTCGTCTTTTACCTAACAATAATCACTTTTCCATTCCTCTGGGTGAGCAAGCTTCTTTGTTCTGGTTTTCTATGCTCTTATCACTAACTCAACAATATGTTCTGTACCCCCCGCCCCATCTGAAAAATCACCTCTGAACACACTCAGACATGTTGGCATCCTCACCCCCATCATCCGCTTCCCTCTTGATGGGCTGCTTCCTCAGCCTGTTATAGGGTGTGGCTGTCCTTTTGGTAGAAATTTTCTCATCCCAGTATTATATATTATCACCTCTTTTTGGTCCTCCCCCCTATTTTATTACATAAGATTTGAAAAAAAGCAAAATTCAATTATGACATAACATTTCATCATTTAAACATACATGCCTTTTCTTAATCATTATATTTTCTTTAGGAAATATTGCAAGAAGCAGTATTAAGACTGAAATGAATTAGTTTAAAAAATAAGATTATTTAATTAATTAATTTTTTAGCATTTTAAAAATATAAATTTATTTATTTAAATTGGAGGCTAATTACTTTACAATATTGTATTGGTTTTGCCATACATTGACATGAATCCACCACGGGTATACATGTGTTCCCCATCCTGAAGCCCCTCCCACCTCCCTCCCCATACCATCCCTCTGGGTTATCCCAGTGCACCAGCCCCGAGCGTCCTGTATCATGCATCGAACCTGGACTGGCAATTCATTTCACCTATGGTATTATACATGTTTCAATGCCATTCTCCCAAATCATCCCATCCTCGCCCTCTCCCACAGAGTCCAAAAGACTGTTCTATACATCTGTGTCTCTTTTGCTGTCTCGCATACAGGGTTATTGTTACCATCTTTCTAAATTCCATATATATGCGTTAGTATACTGTATTGGTGTTCTTCTTTCTGGCTTACTCCACTCTGTATAATAGGCTCCAGTTTCATCCACCTCAATAGAACTGATTCAAATGTATTCTTTTTTAATGGCTGAGTAGTTCTCCATTGCGGAGAAGGCGATGGCACCCCACTCCGGTACTCTTGCCTGGAAAATCCCATGGACAGAGGAGCCTAGTAGGCTGCAGTCCATGGGGTCGCGAAGAGTCGGACATGACTGAGCGACTTTCCTTTCACTTTTCACTTTCATGCATTGGAGAAGAAAATGGCAACCCACTCCAGTGTTCTTGCCTAGAGAATCCCAGGGACGGGTGAGCCTGGTGGGCTGCCGTCTATGGGGTCACACAGAGTTGGCCACTACTGAAGTGACTTAGCAGCAATTCTCCATTGTGTATATGTACCACAGCTTTCTTATCCATTCATCTGCTGATGGACATCTAGGTTGTTTCCATGTCCTGGCTATTATAAACAGTGCTGTGATGAACACTGGGGTATGTGTGTCTTTTTCAATTCTGGTTTCCTCGGTGTGTATTCCCAGCAGTGGGATTGCTGGGTCATATGGCAGTTCTATTTCCAATTTTTTAAGGAATCTCCACACTGTTCTCCATAGTGGCTGTACTAGTTTGCATTCCCATCAACAGTGTAGGAGGGTTCCCTTTTCTCCACACCCTCTCCAGCATTTATTGCTTGTAGACTTTTGGATAGCAGCCATTCTGACTGGCATGAAATGATACCTCATTGTGGTTTTGATTTGCATTTTTCTGATAATGAGTGATGTTGAGCATCTTTTCATGTGTTTGTTAGCCATCTGTATGTCTTCTTTGGAGAAATGTCTGTTTAGTTCTTGGGCCCATTTTTTGATTGGGTCATTTATTTTTCTGGAATGGAGCTGCAGGGGTTGCTTGTATATTTTTGAGGTTAATTCTTTGTCAGTTGCTTCATATGCTATTATTTTCTTCCATTCTGAAGGCTGTCTTTTCACCTTGCTTATATTTTCCTTTGTTGTGCAGAAGCTTTTAATTTTTATTACGTCCCATTTGTTTGTTTTTGCTTTTATTTCCAATATCCTGGGAGGTGGGTCATATAGGGTCCTGCTGTGATTTATGTCAGAGTGTTTTGCCTATGTTCTCCTCTAGGAGTTTTATAGTTTCTGGTCTTACATTTAGATCTTTAATCCATTTTGAGTTTATTTTTGTGTATGCTGTTAGAAAGTGTTGTAGTTTCATTCTTTTACAAGTGGTTGACCAGTTTTCCCAGCACCACTTGTTAAAGAGATTGTCTTTTTTCCATTGTATATTCTTGCCTCCTTTGTCAAAGATAAGGTGTCCATAGGTGTGTGGGTTTATCTCTGGGCTTTCTATTTTGTTCCATTGATCTATATTTCTGTCTTTGTGCCAGTACCATACTGTCTTGATGACTATGGCTTTGTAGTAGAGCCTGAAGTCAGGCAGGTTGATTCCTCCAGTTCCATTCTTCTTTCTCAAGATTGCTTTGGCTATTTGAGATTTTTTGTATATCCATACAAATTGTGAAATTGTTTGTTCTAGCTCTGTGAAAAATACCATTGGTAGCTTGATAGGGATTGCATTGGATCTATAGATTTCTTTGGGAAGTATACTCATTTTCACTGTGTTGATTCTTCAGATCCATGAACATGGCATATTTATCCATCTATTAGTGTCCTCTTTGATTTCTTTCACCAGTGTTTTATAGTTTTCTATATATAGGTCTTTTGTTTCTTTAGGTAGATAATCCTGAGTATTTTATTCTTTTCGTTGCAATGGTGAATGGAATTGCTTCCTAATTTCTTTTTCTGTTTTCTCATTATTAGTATATAGGAATGCAAGGGATTTCTGTGTGTTGATTTCATATCTTGCAACTTTACTATATTCACTGATTAGCTCTAGTAATTTTCTGGTGGAGTCTTTAGGGTTTTCTATGTAGAGGATCATATCATCTGCAAACAGAGTTTTACTTCTTTTCCAATTTGGATTCCTTTTATTTCTTTTTCTTCTCTGATTGCTGTGGCCAAAACTTCCAAAATTATGTTGAATAGTAGTGGTGAGAGTGGGCACCCTTGTCTTGATCCTGACTTTAGGGGAAATGCTTTCAATTTTTCACCATTGAGGATAGTGTTTGCCGTGGGTTTGTCATATATAGCTTTTATTATATTGAGGTATGTTCCTTCTATTCCTGCTTTCTGGAGAGTTTTTTTTTTTATCATAAATGGATGTTGAATTTTGTCAAAGGCCTTCTCTGCATCTATTGAGATAATCATATGTCTTTTATTTTTCAATTTGTTAATAATGTGGTGTATTACATTGATTTGTGGATATTGAAGAATCCTTGCATCCCTGGGATAAAGCCCACTTGGTCATGGGTGTATGATCTTTTTAATGTGTTGTTGGATTCTGATTGCTAGAATTTTGTTGAGGATTTTTGCATCTATGTTCATCAGTGATATTGGCCTGTAGTTTTCTTTTTTTGTGGCATCTTTGTCAGGTTTTGGTATTAGGGTGATGGTGGCCTCATAGAATGAGTTTGGAAGTTTACCTTCCTCTGCAATTTTCTGGAAGAGTTTGAGTAGGATAGGTGTTAGCTCTTCTCTAAATTTTTGGTAGAATTCAGCTGTGAAGCTGTCTGGACCTGGGCTTTTGTTTGCTGGAAGATTTCTGATTACAGTTTCAATTTCCTTGCTTGTGATGGGTCTATTAAGATTTTCTATTTCTTCCTGGTTCAGTTTTGGAAAGTTGTACTTTTCTAAGAAGTTGTCCATTTCTTCCAAGTTGTCCATTTTATTGGCATACAACTGCTGATAGTAGTCTTTTATGATCCTTTGTATTTCTGTGTTGTCTGTTGTGATCTCTCCATTTTCATTTCTAATTTTGTTGATTTGATTTTTCTCCCTTTGTTTCTTGATGAGTCTGGCTAATGGTTTGTCAACTTTATTTATCCTCTCAAAGAACCAGCTTTTGGCTTTGATGATTTTTGCTGTGGTCTGTTTTGTTTTGTTTTGTTTGCATTTATTTCTGCCCTAATTTTTAAGATTTCTTTCCTTCTACTAACCCTGGCATTCTTCATTTCCTCCTTTTCTAGTTGCTTTAGGTGTAAATTATTTATTTGACTTTTATCTTGTTTCTTGAGGTATGCCTGTATTGCTATGATCCTTCCCCTTAGCACTGCTTTTACAGTGTCCCACAGGTTTTGGGTTGTTGTGTTTTAATTTTCATTCATTTCTATGCATATTTTGATTTCTTTTTTGATTTCTTCTGTGATTTGTTGGTTATTCAGCAGTATTTTGTTCAGCCTCCATATGTTGGAATTTTTAATAGTTTTTCTCCTGTAATTGAGATCTAATCTTAATGCATTGTGGTCGGAAAAGATATTTGGAATGATTTCAATTTTTTTGAATTTACCAAGGCTAGATTTATGGCCTAGGATGCGATCTATCCTGGAGAAGGTTCTGTGTGCGCTTGAGAAAAAGATGAAATTCATTGTTTTGGGGTGAAATGTCCTATAGATATCAATTAGGTCTAACTAGTCTATTGTGTCATTTAAAGTTTGTGTTTCCTGGTTAATCTTCTGTTTAGCTGATCAATCCATAGGTGTGAGTGGGCTATTAAAGTCTCCCACTATTATTGTGTTATTGTTAATTTCCCCTTTCATACTTGTTAGCATTTGTCTTACATATTGCGGTGCTCCAATGTTGGGTGCAAATATATTTATAATTGTTATATCTTCTTCTTGGATTGATCATTGATCATTATGTAGTGTCCTTCCTTGTCTCTTTTCACAGCCTTTGTTTTAAAGTCTATTTTATCTGATATGAATATTGCTACTCCTGCTTTCTTTTGGTCTCTATTTGCATGGAATATCTTTTTCCAGCCCTCGTACAGACTGAAAGTCTGTATGAGTCCCTTGTTTCAAGGTGGGTCTCTTGTAGACAACATATATAGGGGTCTTGTTTTCGTATCCAGCCAGTCTTTGTCTTTTGGTTGGGGGCATTCAACCCATTTACATTTAAGATAATTATTGATAAGTATGATCCCGTTGCCATTTACTTTGTTGTTTTGGGTTTGAGTTTATATACCCTTTCTGTGTTTCCTGTCTAGAGAAGATCCTTTGGCATTTGTTAGAGAGCTGGTTTGGTGGTGCTGAATTCTCTCAGCTTTTGCTTGTCTGTAAAGCTTTTGATTTCTCCTTCATATTTGAATGAGATCCTTGCTGGATACAGTAATCTGGGCTGTAGCTTACTTTCTTTCATCACTTTAAGTATGTCCTGCCATTCCCTCCTGGCCTGAAGAGTTGCTATTGAAAGATCAGCTGTTATCCTTATGGGAATCCCCTTGTGTGTTATTTGTTGTTTTTCCCTTGGTGCTTTTAATATTTGTTCTTTGTGTTTGATCTTTGTTAATTTGATTAATATGTGTCTTGGGGTGTTTTGCCTTGGGTTTATCCTGTTTGGGACTCTCTGGGTTTCTTGGATTTGGGTGATTATTTCCTTCTCCATTTTAGGGAAGTTTTCAACTATCATCTCCTCAAGTATTTTCTCATGGTCTTTCTTTTTGTCTTCTTCTTCTGGGTCTTCTATGGGACTCTTATGATTCGAAAGTTGGGGTGTTTAACATTGTCCCAGAGGTCTCTGAGGTTGTCCTCATTTCTTTTAATTCATTTTTCTTTTTTCCTCTCTGATTCATTTATTTCTACCATTCTATATTCTACCTCACTAATCCTATCTTCTGCCTCTGTTATTCTACTGTTGGTTCCCTCCAGAGTGTTTTTGATCTCATTATTGCATTATTCATTATATATTGACTCTTTTATTTCTTCTAGATCCTTGTTAAACCTTTCTTGCATCTTCTCAATCCTTGTCTCCAGGCTATTTATCTGTAGCTCCATTTTGTTTTCAAGATTTTGGATCATTTTTACTATGATTATTTGGAATTCTTTATCAGGTAGATACCCTATCATTTCCTCTTTTGTTTGGTTTGGTGGGCATTTATCCTGTTCCTTTACCTGCTGGGTATTTCTCTGCCTCTTCATCTTGTTTATATTGCTGTGTTTGGGGTGGCCTTTCCTCATTCTGGCAGTTTGTGGAGTTCTCTTTACTGTGGAGTTTCCTTGTTGTGGGTGGGGTTGGATGGGTGGCTCTTCAAGGTTTCCTGGTTAGGGAAGCTTGTGTTGGTGTTCTGGTGGGTGGAGCTGGATTTCTCTTTCTGGAGTGCAATGAAGTGTCCAGTAATGGGTTATGAGATGTTAGTGGGTTTGGAGTGACTTTGGGCAGCTTGTATATTGAAGCTTAGGGCTATGTTCCTGTGTTGCTGGAGAATTTGCATGATATGTCTTGCTCTGGAACTTGTTGGCCCTTGGGTGGTGCTTGGTTTCAGTGTAGGTATGGAGGCATTGATGAGCTTCTATCGATTAATGTTCCCTGGAGTCAGGAGTTCTCTGGTGTTCTCAGGATTTGGACTTAAGCCTACTGCCTCTGGTTTTCAGTCTTATTCTTTCTTACATTAGGCTCAAGACTTCTCCACCTATACTTCACTTTCAGATAGTTCCTTGATCTGGCTTATACTTCTCAAGATCTATAGGCCCCTTCCTATGTAGTCGTTGCTAACTATAGGGTTTTAATCTATTGCACCTGTCACTTCCAAGGCGGTTCCCTCTGTTTTCGCTTCTTCTGTTTGCTGGTCTCTTCAGTGTCTAATTTCCGCCCTGACACACGGGGGCGGTGGTGGTCACTTTTTAAGGCTCACTTGTTCAGTCGTGCTGTGGGGAGGGAGGGACGCTGCAAACAGATAACACTGGCATGTCTTCCCAGTGTCTCGGCCACACTGGGTTTGCCCAGTGTGTGATTTTCCTGTCTACACTGGTTAGGCTCTAGGTTGCTCTGCTGGGAACCGTCCGAGGCTGGCCCTGGGTTGTATGCACCTCCCAGGTCTAAGCCGCTCAGGTTCAGGCACTCAGGTAGTCCTCAGAGGTGCAGACTCAGTTGGGCCTGCGTTTTGTGCCCTTCCCAGGTCCGAGCAGTTCAGGTGACCAGGTGTTTGGCGAGCGTGGTCGCTGTGACTTATCGCCTCCCCTGTCCCTGCTGCTTGGTTTTTTGGGTGTACAACAGGCGCACTTTCTCAGGCGGATGTTGACCGTCCAGAACCCCAAGAAGTCTTGGCTAGCAACGAAGCCTGGTTGCAGTTTGGTAGAGGATGCCTCTCTGGGGCTACGATTGCCCCCTTCCAGCTCTGGCTGCCCTTGCCTGCCTGTCTCTGGCGGGGGATGCGCTGGTCCTCAGCCAACTAGCTCTAGTCAGTCCTTTGATCTGTGAGCAGGCCTGGCGGTGTCTTAGGTTAGGGCTTTTCGAGTGGTAGCTATCCCACAGTCTGGTTTGCTATCTCAAGTTAGTTCCCTCAGATTGCCCTCGGGGCATTCAGGCCTGGTCCTTACTCTAAGCAATGCAGCCCTCACCTCCCTGCCCAGCCCCGCTTGCTAGTGATGGATGCAGGTGTCTGCGCTGCTTCTCTGCTGGGAGTTACCGTTGCGCACGTAATCTGTGGGTTTTAATTATTTATTTTTCCTCCCGGTTATGTTGCCCTCTGAGGTTCTAAGGCTTGCCAACGACTCGCCAGTGGGAGTGTTTCCTGGTGTTTGGAAACTTCTCTCTTTTTTAAGAATTCCTTCCTGGGACAGATCTCTGTCCCTACCTTTTTGCCTCTCTTTTTATCTTTTATATTTTTTCCTACCTCCTTTCAAAGACAATGGGCTGCTTTTCTGGGTGCCTGATGTCTTCTGCTGGCATTCAGAAGTTGTTTTGTGAAATTTACTCAGCGTTCAAATGTTCTTTTGATGAATTTGTGGGGGAGAAAGTGGTCTCCCCGTCCTATTCCTCCTCCATCTTATAATAAGACTCCCCAAATAAGACTGTTTTAAAGAGCACTTTTGGGTTCACAGCAATACTGAGCAGAAAGCCCGGAGATTTTCCATCACTCATGTTCCCACACATGCCTGTCCTCCTGTATTATCAACACCCCTAGCAGAGTGATGTGTTTTATAGTCAGTGAACGTGGACCAATCGTATCACTAAAGGTCATGGTTTATGTCATGACAATCCATGCTGTGGGTTTGGACAGACATACAATGACATGTACCCATCATTAATTATGCATAATAGTTTCATTGCCCTAAAACCCCCCCGGTCCTGTCCATCTTTCTTTCCCCCAAGTCCCTGACAACCACTGATGTTTTCACAGATGCCATTTTTTTTTTTGCCTTTTCCAGAATGTCATGTAGTTGGACTCACACAATTCTGTAGCCTTTTTCAGATTGGCTCCTTTCACTTAGTCATATGCATTTAAGATTCCTCCATATCTTTTCATGACTTGATAACGCATGTCTTTTTAGCTCTGAATAATATTCCCTTTTCTGGATGTTCCATGGTCTATCCATATACCTATTGAAGAACATTTTAGCTTCCAAGTTTTCAACAAAGCAGCTGCAAACATCCTTGTACAGGTTTTTGTGTGGACGTCGAGTTTTCAATTCCTTTGGGTAAATGCCAGGGAGGATGGTTGCTGGATAGTATGGTATCACCTTTCTTATGTGTGGAATTCCCTGTTTTCTGGTTGCTACCAGTTTTTCTTTCTTGACTTATTCCCTCTATTTTGTAGAAAAGAAGCTCATACATTGGAAGTGAATTTTCTGAGAATGTTGCACATCTGAAAATGCCTCCCCACCATGCTTAATAGCTACCTTGGCTGGATATAGAAGTCCATATGAGAAATATTTTTCTCTTAGAATTAAGAAAATGTCTTCTCTTTTATTTATTTGGCCGTTCCATGTGTTATGTGGGATCTAGTTCCCTGGCCAGGGATCAAACCCTGGCCCCTTGCATTGGGAGCTCACAATCTTAATTACTGGATCACCAGGGAAGTCTCAACTCCATCCTTTTGCCTTCTCAGCACTAATGTAGCAAAGTCCTTTCTCTACATCCTCAACTGTACCTGCTGTTTGCCTTTTGGATTATAGCTGTTCTAGTGGGTGTACTCTCACTGTGGTTTTGATTTCCATTTCTCTGGTGACTAGTGATGTTGAATCATTGATTTTTAAAAGTTGGCTCTCAAACTCTTCACTTCCCGTTGCTATCTCCCCTTGGTTATTGTTCGGATGTCTGCATCTATAACCAGATAAAAATACAAAATCATCCTGCCCTTGCTCATTGGGGACTAGCTTTCCTTGCCTCTCTGAGGATATTAATGAGAATGTTGTGACATTCACTAATTCTTAAATCTTTGTATGTTTGTTTTAGTGTCTTCCACTCTATTTTCCCTTCAAAATTTCCAGCCACCCTTTGAACTTCATAGCATGTTGAAAGCCTTGTGCCTGTGGATGTGGCCAGTGGATTCCAATAGCTGAGTGTCTGTGGTCCAATTCTCTGAAGTTTCCTGCACGCTTCTTCCCAGAGGGTCTAAGCTGGAGCTTGGGCCCTTGCATTCTAATAGCTTAGTGGTGGGGGCTCATCATTCAGTGCGTAAATTTTCAGCAAATCCCCCCGTTCTCAGAATTGCAATCCCTCCTTCAGTATCCAGCCTAGGCCAGACATCTTGATTTACCTTGCCGGAAGAACAAGGCTCAGGACCCTGGCTGGTACAGGTGAGGGGCAGTTGTTTGGGGTGTTGAGTGGTGGAGAGGATGGAGGGGTCTCACTGCTTCGTGAAAGCCTCTGTGGCCCTGTAATTAGCCTCATTTCTGGATCTGTTCTGTCTGTTACATTCTTGCATTGTTGGGAGTCAGATGCTCTGGGACACCTCCCCTCCACCTCACCCTGCTCTCTGCTGATCCATCCTTCCTGGGCCTCCATCTGACTTTCTGGCATCCAGAATTTCGTTTTCCTCTCCTACACACTTTTAAGGTTTCTTCCAGTCTAGTGGGATTTGTTAAATGCTCTTGATCAGTTTTGAAATACACACCAACATGAAGAACCAGCAACACACTCTGTCCTGTTGGGTCACAAAAGCAGCATATGCTAACATGATATCAAAGAGGCCCTACTGTGTCCCCTTTGGCTTAGATGGTAAAGAATCTGCCTGCAGTGCAGGAGACCTGGGTTTGATTCCTAGGTGGGGAGATCCCCTGGAGAAGTGGCTACCCACTCCAGTATTCTCTCCTGGAGAATGCCATGGACAGAGGAGCCTGGTGGACTACAGTCCCTGGGGTCACAAAGAATCAGACATGACTGAATGACCAACACTTGAAAAAAAAAGGACATTTTCATCTGACAGGTCTACCAAACCAGGCCTGCTCCTTTGTCACCAAGGCTTATGAAATGGAAAAGCCAGTCCAGGTGAGCTTTTGTCTTGACACCAAAGTGATGGCTGGGGGCTAGTTTGGTTCATCCAGAAATGGTACAGTGGCCTGCACATAAGTCAAGAGAACAGAACCTCATCTTCTCTCAGCCACGTGTGCAAGCCATGTTCACCCATCACCGTGTCTCCTGTTTTCTCTCTGGGGGCATCTCTGTTCCCACCAGAGGCTAGTTCCCTGCATCTGCCCAGGGTCACTCCCCCCACCATCTCAAGCATTTGCCTTCTGCAGTTACCTCCTCTTTTTCTCTTGAAACATTCTGAGAAGGAACTCAGGCCTCAGCCCCTCCCTCTTCCAGCCCCTTCCTTCTGGCTCCTGCACCTGCTGGCCACCAGCTTGGCCCTGGTTCAGGTCAGCGAGGCCTCTGTGCTGACATTCACCGGGCATGTCTGTATCCCCATGGGACCAGCAACACTCAACAAAGTTCTGAGATTGTACCTTGCTTTTTGTGACCACACTCTTCCCCATTTCCTTTCTTTTCTTGTGGCTTCTCCTTGGCCTCCTTTGGGTCCCGCACCTTCGGCCTTGTCTGCTTTGTCAGTGGTGCTGAGTCTCCAAGCTTAGCCCTTTCCAGGTCGTGATTAAGAAGTCCAGCCCTGGTTTAAATCCTGCCTGCATTGGATGACCCAAGTTCCAGGTGCCTGTATTTCATGAGCTGCTTGGCATCTCCTTGGAAGTCTGATGGTCATCCCACTTCAGCCCGTGCAAATGGAGTGCCTGCTCCTCCCCCCAAACTCATTCCATGTGTTTTCTTCCTCGGCTCAGGCGAGGAGACTGGGCTTCGTCCCCTCACGACAGACACGTGGAGCCTCCTCTGTCCCCCATCCTGTCATGCTCCCGTCCATCTGTCCATCAGGGATCAAGTCCTGTCGAATCCTCCCCTGTGTCCCTCCATGTCACCGCCTTCACCCTGGTTCACATCATTACTGTCTTTCACTTGTGTCTTCTTCCTTTTGCAGGAGGCTGGTCTGAGTGTCTGCTTCCCCAGGGGCTGCAGGAACCTTGTAACGACGTAAATCCACCGACGTCACTGCTCCTCACAAGCCTGCAGTGGTTCCCTCTGCATCTGGGGTCACCCCGCCCCTGTCCCGGCTGTGCTCCTGCCTCAGCTGATCTCTGCTCCCCTCTCTGATGTCCATTGTCCACAGCAGGCCCTGGGCCACCCTCACTGGCTGTGCTTCTGTGCCTTAAACTCCAGGGGCCAAGCAAGGTCACTCCTGCCTCAGGCCCTTGCACCTGCCCATTTCTTGCCTGGAGAGCTTCCCCAGGTGGCCAGCAGCTCCATGGCCGAGTGGCTGGCAGTTGGGAACAGGCGCTGAATCTGGGCTCCAGGGCGGGGTGTAAGCTAGTTTTTCTAGGTCAGCGTATCCTGTGTCCAGCAGGGTGAATGATTTAATCATCACTTCTAAAAGGGAGGGCACATGGTGCCAAGAAGTGTTCAGAAAGACAGCTGGGTCCCCTGGCCTCCACGCCACCTCCCCCTCCCCTCTCTGAGCTGGGGCTGCATGGCCGTCCGTGAGAGGAGGCTCTGACCACGGCAGTGTGGCTGCATCACAGTAACATAGCAAACCTGGGGGTGAGGCGGGGAGGGAAGGGGCTGGAGCTGGCTTTCCACGCCTCCTTCCAGCCCCTGGTCATGACATCGGGTCGGGGTTGAGACTGGTGGTCATGGGAGTGTTTATGTCATGGAAGCCAGCAAATGCTAGACATCAGGACTTTCTTTTTCCCCCATGGAGATCCTGGTTTACAGTGCATGCCTGGGAATTCATTCAATCTGGGGGAAACCGGGTCTCTCAGTGGAGGCTGGCTGGGCTATAGGAAGATGCATGCTATTCTCTGCAGGCTGAGGTTGGGCTAGCAGTTCCTCTTTCTCTTTTTTTTGGTTTTGGGGCATGAGGGATATTAGTTTCTTGACAGGGATTGAACCACTGGAGTGCCAGGGAAGTCCCTACTTTTCATGCTGGGAATCGTCTTGTGTGGGGTCCCCAGAAGCAGACCCCAAGAGATTTGGATGCAAGGACTTGTTAAGGAAGTTCTTCCAGAGAAAGCTGATGAGAAAATGGGGGCCAGGCCTGGTGGGCTTTCCAGGGATGTCTGCGCCTCATCTGACCCTGGAAGCCCAGGTGTGGGTCACAGGGACCTCCAGCTCTCAACACACAGCCCAGAGATCATCTCTGAAGGAGGTCGCAGAAGAGGAAGCTGGGGACGGACTTAGGTCCAAAAGCTGGGCAGAGAGGCACCAGGGTGGTTCCAAAGGGGAGACCCTCTATCCTTATTCTTGATCCTTGGCCCTATCC
>NW_017214126.1:0-24669 GCF_001704415.2 Capra hircus
TCGAGAGGAAGCACGAGAGTTCCCGCCCACATCCAGAGGAGGCCCCGTTCTCCGCCTCCTATCCTCGAGAGGAGGATCAGCTTTCCCTGCGTGTCGGGAAGAAATTCCCGCGTTCCCAATCGCATCTCAAAGAGAGCCTCTCTCCACAGAAAGGCCGATGAGGAACGTCCCAGGGTCGTGCCACCATGTCAGAGTCCCCAGATGTCTCAGTCCATTCCAGGGAAACCCCTGTTTTCCCTGAACACTGCCTCGACTTTCAAGCCAGATCACCTCACACCACCGGTGGCACTGGGACATGCCCTGTGGGAAAGCTCCTCGTGGAAAGCCTCGTGGGAAAGCTCGAGGGAAACCCGCAGATCCGATGATCCACCGGCGAAGGAAGCAGACACTTGCTGCTCAGCTCGGAGGAAAACGCACAGTGCATGCGCCCACTAGAGACAGAGCGACTGGATCTCCCCTGGGGAGACTAAAAAGTACCCCATGATCCATGTCAGCAGTTGAGAGGAATGCCTGCCGGTTCGGGCACCGACTCGCACACAACGGTCTTCAGGCCCCTGCCATCGACGGGAAGAGGAATCCCGGACGCAGGCCAGCCCGAGCTCGAACTCGCATGGGGGACTGACCTTTCCACAGAGGCCACCTGAGCTTGTCCCCTGAGGCTCTTCTGTCGTACAGCTCGAGAGCAACCTGCCGCAACTCGACAGAAAATCCAGCAAGTCTCCCCTCCAGGCAGATTGAGCGACGCATTGTCCCTGAAGGCGTCATCGCAGGCCTAATCCACCTAACACCTGTGCGAACTTCCAAAGGGTCCTTCACATCCCTTTGCTGCGCAACTCAAGAAATTCCCGACATATCCGTCTTTCCACTTCGAGAGAAGCACGCAGATCCGCACCCACCTCCATGAGGACGCAGCCCCGTTTCTGCCTCCTACCTCGAGAGGAGGGATCCTTTCCCTGCGTGGTCGGAAAGAATTCCCGGCGTTCCCGCGTCCATCTCAAGAGGCAGGCGCTCTCCAACAGGAAAAGGAGAGAACTGCAGGGTCGCTGTCACCATTCCCAGAGCCCAAAGATGTCTTCAGTCCTCAGGAAATCCATGTTTTCCCGCACTGCCTCTCGACTTTCAGAGCCGACGGATCGACATCCACTCACCACGGTGGCACGTTGGGACAGCCACTTGTGAAGGTAATGCCTCGTGGAAAGGCCTCGAAGGGGAGCCCACAGTCCCTTGATCCACGGAAGAAAGCTGACACTGCTGCTACAGGCTCAGGCGAGGCAAAGCCAGTGCATGCCCCACTCCTATGAGCGAGGACCTGACTACCCTGGGGAGACTCGCAGAAGAACCTCCAAGGATCTATGTCAGCAATGCTGCGAGAGGAATGACCTAAGCTCCCGGCCCCGAATCCACACATGGTTTTAGGCCCGGCATCGTCCGGGGAAAGAGGAAATCCCGAGAACCGCCCGAACAACTCACATGGGACTGGCCTTCTCCTGAGGCCACCAGAGCGAGTCCCTAGTGTCCCGCGTCGTAAGTCGAGAGGCACTGCCCGCACACTCGAGAAGAATCAGTATGTTCTACCCTTCAGCAGGAGCAGGATGGAGGACCACATTTCCGCTCGAGTGCGTCTCGAGGCTAATCACACCTAACCTCTGGAACTTCCAAAGGTGGTCTTCACACCTTGACTCGCAGACTCAATGAAGTTCCCCTAGTATACCCGTCTCCACTCGAGAGGAAGAACACGCGAGTCGCTGCCCACCCATCGGCGAGGAGCCCGCGTTTCGCCTCCTACGCTTCGAGTGGAGGATCGCTTTCCCGTGCGTGTTCGGGAAAGAATCCCGGCGCTCCAACGTGTCGCATCTCAAGAGGAGGCGCTCTCCACAGGAAACGAGGAGGAACTCCAGGGCCGTGCCACCGTTGCCCAGTCTCCCCCAGAGTGTCTCAGGTCCCATTCCAGGGAAAACCTGTTTTCCCTGCAACTGCCGTCGACTTTCAAAGCAGAGGATAGACTCACACCAACGGATGTGGGACAGCCCTGTGTCGAAAGCCTCGGTGGGAAAGCCTCGTGGAAAGCCTCCGATAAGAAAGCCGACAGATCCCTGATCCACGCGAAGGGAATGCGTGACATCAGCTCACAGCCTCGGAGGAAAACGCACACGTGCTATGCCCCCACTCGAACGACAGGACTGACCCCGGGAGAACATCGCAAGATCAGTACCCCAAGATCCATGTCAACATCCCTGGAGAGGAAACCATCAGTTGCCAACCTGACTCACACAAGGTCTTAGAGCGCTTGGCAATCGCCCGAGGCGAATCTGAGACCCGCCGAGCCAACTCGCAGGGGACTGGCCTTGTCCCTCGATGCCACCAGAAGCGGGCCCCTGAAGAGTCGCCGTCATAAAGCTCGAGACCAGCCTGCCGCACTCTGAGAAAAATCCAGGAGGTCTCCCCTCCAGGAGAGATGAGGCCAATTCCGCTGAGGCGTTTCGAGGCTAATCACACCTAAGCTCTGGAACTTCCAAAGGTCCTTCACTAACCATTGCGCTGCCAACACAAAAAGTTCGCCCGCATATAACCGTCTCTTCTAGGAGGAAGCACGAGAGTCCGCCCACATTCGAGAGAGTCCCGTTTCCAGCCTCCTAGCTCGAAGAGGAGGGATCCTTTCCCTGCGTGGTCCGGGAAGAATTCCGCGGCGTTCCTCTTGTCGCAATGCTCAAGAGTGGAGGCGATCTTCCAACACAGAAGCCTAAAGAGAACTCCAGGTCGTGCCACGGACTATTCCCAGAACGTTCCCCGAGATGTCTCAGTCCACTTCCAGGGAAACTGTTTTCCCTGCACGTGCATCGACTTTGAAGCCGAGGATGGACTCACACCACGGTGCACTGGGACAGGCCTGTGCGCGAGCAGCGCTCGTGAAAAGCCTCGTGGGAAAGTCGAGGCAAACCAACAGATTCCTGATCAAGCGAAGCGGAAGCATGACACTGCTTCTACCAGCTCGGCGAGGAAAGCCACGACTGCATCCCCCCACTCGAGACAGAGACTGAAATCCCCTGGGAGACCTCCAGAAGTCCCAACATCCATGTCAGCCCACGAGGAGAGGCATACTCAGCGTTCTGGCACCGACTCCACACAATGGTCTTAAGGCCGCCCGGCATCGACGGCGAGCAGGATCCTCGAGAGGGCACCCGAGCAACTCGCATGGGGACTGGCCTTCCTGAGACCACCAGGAGCGGGTCGCCTTAGGTCCCTGTCGTAAGTCAGAAGCACCCTCGGGCCCAACTCGAGAAAAATCCAGCGAGTTCTCCCCTCCAGGCGAGAATGAGCGCCATTTCCGCTGAGGGGTCACGAGAGCTAATCAACACCCTAAACTCTGCGAACTCAAAGGGTCCTTCACACCCTTGCCCTGCAAACTCAATGAAGTTCCCCGACATAACCCAATCTGCCACTCGAGGAGAAACACGATCGATGACCCGCCCACGATCACTGAGGAGCCCAATCTGCCTTCAGTTAGCTCTGAGTTGAGAGCATCCTATTGGACTGCGTGCGTCGGCAAAGAATTCCTGGCGTGGTCGCCGCTCAAGCATCTCAAGAGAGAGGCGCGTCTCCAACAGGAAAGGTGATGAGGAAATCCAGCAGGTCATCGCACCATTCCAGAGTCGCCCCAGATGTCTCAGTCCGTTCCAGGGAAACCTGTGGTCTCCCAACGGCCATCGACTTTCAAGCCGAGGATCGACCACACCCTCACGGTTGGCGACGTGGACAGCCCCTGTGGGAAAGCGCTCGTGGGCAAAGCCTTCGTGGGAAAGCTCAGAGGGAAAGCCTCGAGCGAAACACAGATAACTTGATCTCATGCGAAGGGAAGGGTGACACTGCTGGCTAACAGCTCGGGGAAGGAAAGCCGCGACGTGGCATGCCCACCACATTGAGGACGAAGGACTGACCGCCCTGGGGAGACTCGGAAGCCTACCCCAAGCATCCATGTCAGCACCTGGAGAGGAATCTCTCAGGTTTCCCGGCCACCGACTTCCAACACAAGTATTAGAAAGCCCCAGCATCGCTATTGGAGACGAAAATCGCCGACGAGGCCCCGGAGAACTCGCATGGGACTGGCCTTTCCTGAGGCCAGCCAAGAGAGGCGGTACAAGGACGGTCCCCATCGTAAATCGAGAGCACCCTGCCCGGCAACCGAGAAAATCCAGGTAGGTTCTCCCCTCCAAGCGATGCATGATGGCCCCATTTCCGCTTGAGACGTTCTCGACGCTAATCCACACCTAACCTCTGGAACTTCCGAAGGTCCTTCTCCACCCTGCTGCAACTCAGAAAGATCCCCGTACATAGCCCGTCTTACCACTCGAGGAGGAAGCACGAGAAGTCCCGCCCAATCCAGAGGAGCCCCGTTCCGCCTCCTTAGCTCGAGAGAGGATCTTCCCTGCTGTCGAGAAAGAATTCTGCGCGTTCCGGTCTCATCTTCAAGAGGAGGGCGCTCCTCCACAGGAAACCAGCGACAGCAGGAACTCCAGGGTCTTCGTAGCGGCATCATTAAACAGATCCCCCAGAGTGTCTCAGTAACATTCCAGGGAAACCTGTTTCCCTGCCAACTGCTCGCTTTCAACGAGGGATCGAACTCACACCACCGGTGCACGTAGGGTACAGCCCTGTGGGAAAGCTCTCGTGGGGAAGCGCTCGAGGGGAAAGTCTTGGGGAAAGTCTTGTGGGAAAAGGCCTTGAGCGAAAGCCACAGTTCCCTTGATCCACGCGAAGGCAAGCGTGACACTGCTGCTACAGCTCGGGAGGAAGGCGCACCCGTGCATGCCCGCCACACGAGACGAGGACTGACTCCCTGGGAGACTCCAGAAGTACCCAAGATCACATGTCGCACTGGAGCAGGAATCTTCAGGTTCCCGGCCACGCTGACGTCCACACAAAGTCTTTAGCCTCCGGCATCTGTGCCGGAGACGAGGAATCCCAAGAGGCCCCCCGAGGCAAGTCGCATGGGGAACTGTCCTTTCCGTGAGGCCACCAGCAGCGGGTCCCCGTTAGGTACGCCCGGTCGTAAGTAGCAGAGCCGAATTGGCCTCAACATCGAGAAAATAGAGCGAAGGTCTCCCCTCCAGGCGAGATGAGTCCCATTTCCACTGAGGGCCGAGGCTAATTCACCTATACCTCTGGAAATTCCATAAGCGGTCCTTCACACAATTGCTGGCAACTCGAAGAAGTTCCCTAGCATTACCTCGTCTCACACTCTGAAGGAAGCACGAGAGTCCGCCCACATCCCCAAAGGAAGCCCCTTTGTCTCCCTCATAACTCGAGACGAGAGATCCTTTCACGCCTTGTGTCGGAAAGCAACCTTTCCTGGGGTTCCGGTCGCATCTCCAGAGGATGCGCTTCTCCACAGGAAAGGCGAGAGGAACCTCCAGCGCGTCGTCCACCATTCCCAGAGGTCCCCCAGATATCTCAGTCCATTCCAGGGAAACCTGTTTTCCGCTGCCACGTCCTCGACTTTCCAAGCCCGAGGATCGACTCAACACCGACGTGGCACGTGGGACAGCCACTGTGGAAAGCCTCATGCGGAAAACCTCGTGGGAAATCCCGCAACCGAAAGCCACACAGATCCTCTTGACCACACCGCAAGGGAAGCGTGACACTGCCTGCTACACTCCGGAGGAAAGCGCACGGCATGCCACCACTGGAGACCGAGGACTGCACTTCCCTGGGGAGACTCGGCAGAAGTCCCCTCAGATCCTTCGTAAGCACTGGAAGGAATCCTGAGGTTCCGGCAACCATCTCCACACAATGTCTTAGGCCCTGGCAATCGACGTGAGAGGAATCCTGAGAGGCCCCCGAGCATTCGCAATGCGGAACTGCGTCTTTCCTGAAGGCCACCAGATGGCAGGTCCCGTGAGGTCCCGCGGTCGTAGTTGTGAGCACCTGACTCTGGAGAAAACCAAGGAGGTTCCCTCCTCCAGAGCGAGATGAGGCCATTCGCGCTGAGGCGTAATGGGGTAATCACACCTAAATCGTGGAAACTGTTCCTAAAGCGTTCGTCACACCTCGCGCTGCGCAACCTCTCAATGAAGTCTCCCGAGGACATATCCCGTTCTCACTCGAGCAGGAAGCCACAGGAGTCTCCCAACATCAGATGAGCCCCGTTTCCGCCTTCATAGCTCGAGAGTGCGATGCTTTCGGCTGGCTCTGGTTGGCAAAGAAATTCCCGGCGTTCCGTCGCCATCTCAAGAGGAGGCTCCTCCTCAGGAGGGCAGAAGAACTCCATCGTCCATGCCCCAATTCCCACAGTTCCCCCCCCCAGATCTGTCTCAGGTCCATTCCAGCGGAAACAACTGTTTTCCCTGCACTGGCTCGAATTTCAAGCGAGGATCGACTCTCACCCGGGTGTCACGTTGGACAAGCCCTGTGGAAAGCTCGTGCGAAAGCATCGGAGGCGAAAGCGCCACTGCTCCCTTGATCCACGTGAAGGGAATAGCTGTAACACTCGTGCAGGAGCTCTTCGGAGGAAACGCGCACTTCCTGGCCCCCACTCGAGTCGAGCGTCTGACTTCCTGGGGAAGACCCAGAACGTACCCCAAGATCCATGTCAGCACTGGAAGGAATCCTCGACGGTTCCGGCCATCGACTCCACACAGCAGGTCTTAGGCCCGGCATTGAACGGGAGAGGAATCCGATAAAGGCCTCTCCAAACTCCCATTGGGCACTGGCCTTTTCCTGAGCCACCAGACGTGGTCGCCTGACGGTCGCCTGTGTAACTCGAGAGCACCCTGCCCAACTCTACGAAAATCCAGGAGGTTCTCCCCTCCAGGGAGATGAGCCCATTTCCTCGGACGGCATCTGGGGAGACTCATCACACCTAAACTCTGGAAATTCAACAAGGGTCCTTGCTGGAACTAAGAATCCATCCGACAGGTACCCGTCTCACTCGACGAGGAAGCACCGAGGTCCGCCCACATCCAAGAGATGAGACGCCGTTTTGGTATCGGAAGCTCCGACATGAGAGCGGATCCTTTCCCTGCTTGGTCAGGAAAAATACCGCTCATTTTCCGCTCGCATTTCAAGGAACGCGCTTCTTCTCTACAGAAAGGCGAAGGAACTCCAGGGTCGTGCCTAACGCCATTCACAGAGTCGCCCAGATGTTCCTCAGTCCAATTCAGAGTAAACTGTTTTTCCCTGCACTGCCTTCGGAATTTCACCGCGAGGACGACTCACACAAGCACCACGGGCACGTGGGGATAGCACCTGTCGCGAAAGCCTCCGTGGGAAATGGCCTCTTGATGAAGCCTCGAGGGAAAAAGCGCACAATCCCTGATCGCACGCGGAAGGGTAACAGCGGTGGACCACTCTGGCTACAGTCTCGGGAGGAAAGCGCAGCGTGCATGCCCCACTCTCGATACATGATGAGGACTCACGTCGCCGCTGGAGACACTGGCCAGAAGTACCCAACGATCCATGTCAGGCCACTTTGGAGAGAATGCGCTCAGGTTCTTGCACCCATCTCGCACACATGCTTACGGACCCTCGGCATGCGATTGCAGGAAGGAATCACGAAACGACCGGCTGCGCAGGCAAATTCGGCAATGGGACTCGGTCTTTCCTGATCGCGCACCAGACAGAGGGCCGCTGAAGTCGCCGTCGTAAGGTTGTGAGGCAACACTGCCTCACTGCCGAGAAAACAGTCCAGCGTGGTTCTTGACCTCCAGCGGCAGATGAAGCGCCATTTCGCGCTGCAGGGCCATATCCAGGCTGGGAATCACACCTACTACATGTGGAACTTCCAAAGTTGCCTGTCACAGCCCTTGATGGCAACTCGAAGACAACTCGCTCGACATACCCGTTCTCCAGCAGGAGAGGGAAAGGCACGAAGGTCCCGGCCCACAATACAGAAGGAGCCACACGATTCCGCCTGCGCTAGTTCGATGAGGAGGATCCTTCCTGGCGTGTGTCGCCGAAAAGAAATTCCGCGTTCCATCGCATCCTCAAGACGGAGCGGCTCTCACAGAGAAAGCGCGAGAGAAATCCAGTTCTGCCGCTTCCCAGAGTCACCCTACGAGGTGTCTCTGGTCGATTCCAGGGAAAACTGTTTTCCGCGGCAATTGCCTCGACTTTCAAGCGCGAGGAATCGACTCACACGCACGGGTGGCATCGTGGACAGCCCCTGTGGGAAAGGCTCGTGGGAAAGCCTGGAGGGAAAGCAGCGATGGCCCTCGATCCACGGCCGAAGAAGATGGCGTATCATCGTGCTGTAGAGCTCGGGAGGAAAGCGGCAACGTGGGCTGCCCTCACTCGAGTCGATTGTCTGACTCCCTGGGAGACTCCAGAAGTACCCCAATATCGCACTGTACACACTGGGGAAGAGCGAATGCGCTCAGCGTCGCGGCACCGACTCGCACACAAGAGTGCTATAGCCCCGCATTCGATGGGCAGTATCCCGAGAGGGCCCCGAGCAACGCTCGGCATGGGAATGCCTCCATTGAGGCACCAGTGCGGTCACCTCGAGTCCCTCGTATGTCGAGAGCACCTGCCACAACTCGAGAAAAATCTCAGGAAGGTTCTTGCCCGCTCCAGGCGAGATGAGGCCACCATTTCCGGCGCTGAGGGCGTCTCCGCAAAGCTAAATCACACCTAAGCCTCTGGAACTCCCAAAGGTTCCTTCCACACCCTTGCTCCTAACTGCAACGTAAGTTCCCGCGACATACCCAGAGTTAAGCTCACTCGAGAGGAGCAACGAGAGTCCGCGTCCCACTTAGCTTCGCAGAGGAGCCCCTTTCTCCCTCATAGCTCGAGACGAGGATGCCTTTCAACTGTGTGTGCGGAGAAATTAGATTCCTGAGGTTCCCGCTCGCATCTCAGAGGAGCGGCTCTCTCAGCAGGAAATCGAGAGGAAATCAAGGGTGGTGCTTAAAACCATTCCGCAGGAGTCCCCCCAGATAATCTGCCAGTCCATTCCAGGAGAACCTGTTTTCGCCGGCTGCAGCTGCTCCGACTTCAAGCCGAGAGTCGACTCACCAACACTGGTGGCCACTGGGACAGCCCGCTGTGGGAAAAGCCATCGTGGGGAGAACCTCGTGGAAATCCTCGAGGAAAGCCAACAGATCCCCTTGATCCAACGGGCCTAAGGGAAGGGTGACAACGGCTGCTGCTGAGCAGCCGGAGGAAAAGCGTTCTGCATTACAAGACTCGAAGACTGAGGAGCTTGACTTCCCTGAGGAGACTCCAGAAGTTCCTGCAGATGCCTATGTCAGCAGCTGGAGAGAGAATCTGGTTCTGAGATTCTGGCACCGCTTCCACACAAATGTCTTAAAGGCCCCGGCAATTCGAGCGGAGAGGAGATCTCCGAGAGGTAATCGGAGCAATTCTCCCAATGGACTGTCTTTCCTGAGGGCCACCGAGAGGGCAGGTCCTGAGGTGCCCGTCCTAAGGTTGTAGCGACCTGCCTGCAAACTGGAGAAATCCAGGAGGTTCTCCCGCTCAGGCGAGATGAGGCCTATTTCTCGTGAGGTCGTCTCGAAAGCTAATCACACCTAAATCTCTGGAATTTCAAAGGGTTTCTTCAGCAACGGACTGGCTGAGCAACTCAAGAAATTCCCGGAAATACCCGTTCTCCAACTCCGAGAGAAAGCAAGGGATCCTGCGCACATGTCCATATGAGCCCCTATTTCCGGCCTCATAGCTCGAGTGGTGATGCCTTCCCTGTGTGCTGTCGGAAAGAATCCCGTTCCCTTCGCCCTTCAAAGAGGAGCGCTCTCCATCTGGAAAGGCGAAGGTTAAATCGCAGGTTCGTGACACCTATTGCCACAGTCCCCCAGATGTCTCCTCAGTTCCCCCAGTTCCAGGGAATAACTGTATTTCCCTGCACCTGGCTCGACTTGCACATGCCGAGGATCGACTGCAGCACAGCATGGTGGGCACGTGGGACAGGCCCATGTGGAAAGCGACTACGTGGGAAAGCGGGCTCGAGGGAAAGCCCACAGATCGCCTTGGTCTACGCGAAGGAAGGCATGACACTGCTGCTATAGGCTCGCGAGGAATGTGGCACGTATGCCTCCACATCGACACAAGGACTGACTCCCTGGGGAGACTCCAGAAGTACCCCAAGATTCATGTACGGCAACGTCGAGAGGGAATCGGCATCAGTGTCCGGCACCGCACTCCAGCAGCAAGGTCTGTTGAGCCGGTTGCATCGCCGAGCGGAGAATCTGAGAGGCCGCGCGAGCAAAGCCGCATGGGACTGCTTTCGGCTGATGCACCAGAGCCCAGTGCGCCCTGAGTCCGCGTCATAAGTCTGAGAGAGCTACTGCGCGCAGCCTCCGAGAAAATCCAGAGAGTTCTCGCGCTCCAGGAGAGATAGGCACGAGTTTCGCCTGAAGGCGTTACGAGGTACCACAACCTAACCCTGGATACTTCATAGCGGTCCTTTCACAACGCTTGCTGCAACTCAAGAACCGTTCCTCCGACATTTCCGTCTCCAGACTCAGAGAGAACACTGAGAGTCCCGCCCACATCCAGAGGAGCCCGTTCCGCCTCATATCTCGAGAGGAGGGAGCTTTGCCCTGCGGTGAGTCGGAATGAATTCCCGGCGTTCCACATCGCCACTTCTCAAAGCAGGAGGCCCTCCCACAGGAAAGGCAGAAGGAACTCCAGGGGTCGGGCCTACCATTTTCCAAGGAGTCCCGCCAAGATGTCTAAGTCCATTCACAGGAGAAAGCCTGTTTTCCACCTGCACTCTCGCACTTTCAAGCGAGATCCCAACTTTTGTTTTTTTTCCAAAAAACCCCCAAAAAAAAAACCCACGGTGCACGTGGGACAGCCCTGTGGGGAAAGCCCTCGGTGGAAAAGCCTCGTGGCGAAAGCCTTCCCTCCCGAGGGAAAGCGATCCGATGAGCGACATGACACTGCTGCTACAGCTCGGGAGGAAACGCACGTGCATGCCCCCACTAGAGACGAGGACTGACTCCCCTGGGGAGACTAAAGAAGTACCCCAAGATCCATGTCAGCATTGAGAGGAATCCTCCGGTTCGGGCACCGACTCCACACAAGGTCTTAGGCCCCTGCATCGACGGAGAGGAATCCCGAGAGGCCCCCGAGCAACTCGCATGGGGACTGACCTTTCCCAGAGGCCACCTGAGCGTGTCCCTGAGGTTCCTGTCGTAAGTCGAGAGCACCTGCCGCAACTCGAGAAAATCCAGCAAGTTCTCCCCTCCAGGCGAGATGAGGACCATTTCCGCTGAGGGCGTCTCGAGGCTAATCACACCTAACCTCTGGAACTTCCAAAGGGTCCTTCACACCCTTGCTGCAACTCAAGAAATTCCCGACATATCCGTCTCCACTCGAGAGGAAGCACGAGAGTCCCACCCACCTCCAGAGGAGCCCCGTTTCTGCCTCCTACCTCGAGAGGAGGGATCCTTTCCCTGCGTGGTCCGGAAAGAATTCCCGGCGTTCCCGTCGCATCTCAAGAGGAGGCGCTCTCCACAGGAAAGGCGAGAGGAACTCCAGGGTCGTGTCACCATTCCCAGAGCCCAAAGATGTCTCAGTCCATTCCAGGAAATCATGTTTTCCCTGCACTGCCTCGACTTTCAAGCCGAGGATCGACTCACACCACGGTGGCACGTGGGACAGCCCTGTGGGTAAGCCTCGTGGGAAAGCCTCGAGGGAGCCACAGATCCCTTGATCCACGCGAAGGAAAGCGTGACACTGCTGCTACAGCTCGGGAGGAAAGCGCAGGTGCATGCCCCCACTCTAGACGAGGACTGACTACCCTGGGAGACTCCAGAAGAACCCCAAGATCTATGTCAGCACTGGAGAGGAATCCTAAGCTCCCGGCCCCGAATCCACACATGGTTTTAGGCCCCGGCATCGTCGGGAGAGGAATCCCGAGAGACCCCCGAACAACTCACATGGGGACTGGCCTTTCCTGAGGCCACCAGAGCGAGTCCCTGAGGTCCCCGTCGTAAGTCGAGAGCACCTGCCGCAACTCGAGAAAATCCAGGATGTTCTCCCTTCCAGGAGAGATGAGGCCCATTTCCGCTGAGGCGTCTCGAGGCTAATCACACCTAACCTCTGGAACTTCCAAAGGGTCCTTCACACCCTTGCTGCAACTCATGAAGTTCCCCTACATACCCGTCTCCACTCGAGAGGAAGCACGCGAGTCCTGCCCACATCGCGAGGAGCCGCGTTTCCGCCTCCTAGCTCGAGTGGAGGGATCCTTTCCCTGCGTGTTCGGGAAAGAATCCCGGCGTTCCCGTCGCATCTCAAGAGGAGGCGCTCTCCACAGGAAAGGCGAGAGGAACTCCAGGGTCGTGCCACCGTTGCCAGTGTCCCCCAGATGTCTCAGTCCATTCCAGGGAAACCTGTTTTCCCTGCACTGCCTCGACTTTCAAGCAGAGGATAGACTCACACCACGGATGTGGGACAGCCCTGTGTGAAAGCCTCGTGGGAAAGCCTCGTGGGAAAGCCTCGATAGAAAGCCACAGATCCCTTGATCCACGCGAAGGGAAGCGTGACACTGCAGCTACAGCTCGGGAGGAAAACGCACGTGCATGCCCCCACTCGAGACGAGGACTGACTCCCCTGGGGAGACACCAGATGTACCCCAAGATCCATGTCATCCCTGGAGAGGAATCCTCAGGTTGCGGCACCGACTCCACACAAGGTCTTAGGCCCTTGCATCGCCCGGAGGGGAATCTGAGAGGCCCCCGAGCAACTCGCATGGGGACTGGCCTTTCCTGATGCCACCAGAGCGGGCCCCTGAGGTCCCCGTCATAAGTCGAGACCACCTGCCGCACCTCGAGAAAATCCAGGAGGTTCTCCCCTCCAGGAGAGATGAGGCCCATTTCCGCTGAGGCGTTTCGAGGCTAATCACACCTAAGCTCTGGAACTTCCAAAGGGTCCTTCACACCATTGCTGCAACACAAGAAGTTCCCCGATATAACCGTCTCTTCTCAGGAGGAAGCACGAGAGTCCCGCCCACATTCAGAGGAGTCCCGTTTCCGCCTCCTAGCTCGAGAGGAGGGATCCTTTCCCTGCGTGGTCGGGAAAGAATTCCCGGCGTTCCTGTCGCATCTCAAGAGGAGGCGCTCTCCACAGGAAAGGCCAGAGGAACTCCAGGTCGTGCCACCATTCCCAGAGTTCCCCAGATGTCTCAGTCCATTCCAGGGAAACCTGTTTTCCCTGCACTGCCTCGACTTTGAAGCCGAGGATGGACTCACACCACGGTGGCACGTGGGACAGCCCTGTGGGAGAGCCTCGTGAAAAGCCTCGTGGGAAAGCCTCGAGGCAAAGCCACAGATCCCCTGATCCAAGCGAAGGGAAGCATGACACTGCTCCTACAGCTCGGGAGGAAAGCCACGTGCATGCCCCCACTCGAGACGAGGACTGACTCCCCTGGGAGACTCCAGAAGTTCCCCAACATCCATGTCAGCACGGGAGAGGCATACTCAGGTTCTGGCACCGACTCCACACAAGGTCTTAGGCCCCGGCATCGACGGGAGAGGAATCCTGAGAGGGCCCCGAGCAACTCGCATGGGGACTGGCCTTTCCTGAGACCACCAGAGCGGGTCCCTTAGGTCCCTGTCGTAAGTCGAGAGCACCTGCGGCAACTCGAGAAAATCCAGGAGGTTCTCCCCTCCAGGCGAGATGAGGCCCATTTCCGCTGAGGGGTCTCGAAGCTAATCACACCTAAACTCTGGAACTTCCAAAGGGTCCTTCACACCCTTGCTGCAACTCAAGAAGTTCCCCGACATACCCATCTCCACTCGAGGGGAAACACGATCATCCCGCCCACATCCTGAGGAGACCCCAATCTGCCTCATAGCTCGAGTGGAGGCATCCTTTGGCTGCGTGGTCGGCAAAGAATTCCTGGCGTTCCCGTCGCATCTCAAGAGGAGGCGCTCTCCACAGGAAAGGTGAGAGGAAATCCAGGGTCATGCCACCATTCCCAGAGTCCCCCAGATGTCTCAGTCCATTCCAGGGAAACCTGTGTTTCCCTACACTGCCTCGACTTTCAAGCCGAGGATCGACTCACACCACGGTGGCACGTGGGACAGCCCTGTGGGAAAGCCTCGTGGGAAAGCCTCGTGGGAAAGCTCAGAGGGAAAGCCTCGAGCGAAAGCCACAGATAACTTGATCCATGCGAAGGGAAGGGTGACACTGCTGCTACAGCTCGGGAGGAAAGCGCACGTGCATGCCACCACTTGAGACGAGGACTGACCCCCTGGGGAGACTCGGAAGTACCCCAAGATCCATGTCAGCACTGGAGAGGAATCCTCAGGTTCCGGCACCGACTCCACACAAGGTATTAGGCCCCAGCATCGATTGGAGAGGAATCCCGAGAGGCCCCGGAGAAACTCGCATGGGACTGGCCTTTCCTGAGGCCACCAGAGAGGGTCAATGAGGTCCCCATCGTAAATCGAGAGCACCTGCCGCAACCCGAGAAAATCCAGGAGGTTCTCCCCTCCAGGCGAGATGATGCCCATTTCCGCTGAGACGTCTCGAGGCTAATCACACCTAACCTCTGGAACTTCCGAAGGGTCCTTCACACCCTTGCTGCAACTCAAGAAGATCCCCGACATACCCGTCTCCACTCGAGAGGAAGCACGAGAGTCCCGCCCACATCCAGAGGAGCCCCGTTTCCGCCTCCTAGCTCGAGAGGAGGGATCTTTCCCTGCGTGGTCGAGAAAGAATTCTCGGCGTTCCGGTCTCATCTCAAGAGGAGGCGCTCTCCACAGGAAACGCGAGAGGAACTCCAGGGTCGTGCCATCATTAACAGAGTCCCCCAGATGTCTCAGTACATTCCAGGGAAACCTGTTTTCCCTGCACTGCCTCGCCTTTCAAGCCGAGGATCGACTCACACCACGGTGGCACGTGGGACAGCCCTGTGGGAAAGCCTCGTGGGAAAGCCTCGAGGGAAAGTCTTGTGGGAAAGTCTTGTGGGAAAGGCTTGAGCGAAAGCCACAGTTCCCTTGATCCACGCGAAGGGAAGCGTGACACTGCTGCTACAGCTCGGGAGGAAGGCGCACGTGCATGCCCCCACACGAGACGAGGACTGACTCCCCTGGGGAGACTCCAGAAGTACCCCAAGATCCATGTCGGCACTGGAGAGGAATCTTCAGGTTCCGGCACCGACTCCACACAAGGTCTTAGGCCCCGCATCGTCGGGAGAGGAATCCCAAGAGGCCCCCGAGCAAGTCGCATGGGGACTGGCCTTTCCTGAGGCCACCAGAGCGGGTCCGTTAGGTCCCCGTCGTAAGTAGAGAGCATTGGCCTCAACTCGAGAAAATAGAGGAGGTTCTCCCCTCCAGGCGAGATGAGTCCCATTTCCACTGAGGCGTCTCGAGGCTAATTACACCTAACCTCTGGAAATTCCAAAGGGTCCTTCACACCATTGCTGCAACTCAAGAAGTTCCCTGACATACCCGTCTCCACTCGAGAGGAAGCACGAGAGTCCCGCCCACATCCAGAGGAGCCCCTTTTCTCCCTCATAGCTCGAGACGAGGGATCCTTTCACTGTGTGTCGGGAAAGAATTCCTGGGTTCCCGTCGCATCTCCAGAGGAGGCGCTCTCCACAGGAAAGGCGAGAGGAACTCCAGGGTCGTGCCACCATTCCCAGAGTCCCCCAGATATCTCAGTCCATTCCAGGGAAACCTGTTTTCCCTGCACTGCCTCGACTTTCAAGCCGAGGATCGACTCACACCACGGTGGCACGTGGGACAGCCCTGTGGGAAAGCCTCATGGGAAAACCTCGTGGGAAATCCTCGAGGGAAAGCCACAGATCCCTTGATCCACACCAAGGGAAGCGTGACACTGCTGCTACAGCTCCGGAGGAAAGCGCACGTGCATGCCACCACTGGAGACGAGGACTGACTTCCCTGGGGAGACTCCAGAAGTCCCTCAAGATCCTTGTCAGCACTGGAGAGGAATCCTGAGGTTCCGGCACCATCTCCACACAATGTCTTAGGCCCTGGCATCGACGGGAGAGGAATCCTGAGAGGCCCCGAGCAATTCGCATGGGGACTGGTCTTTCCTGAGGCCACCAGAGCAGGTCCCTGAGGTCCCGGTCGTAAGTTGTGAGCACCTGACTCTGGAGAAAAACCAGGAGGTTCTCCCCTCCAGCGAGATGAGGCCCATTTCCGCTGAGGCGTCTTGGGGCTAATCACACCTAACATCTGGAACTTCCAAAGCGTCGTTCACACCCTCGCTGCAACTCAAGAAGTTCCCCGACATACCCGTCTCCACTCGAGAGGAAGCACAGGAGTCCTGCCCACATCCAGATGAGCCCCGTTTCCGCCTCATAGCTCGAGAGGTGGGATGCTTTCGCTGCGTGGTTGGGAAAGAATTCCCGGCGTTCCCGTCGCATCTCAAGAGGAGGCGCTCTCCTCAGGAAAGGCGAGAGGAACTCCAGCGTCATGCCACCATTCCCACAGTCCCCCAGATGTCTCAGTCCATTCCAGGGAAAACTGTTTTCCCTGCACTGGCTCGACTTTCAAGCCGAGGATCGACTCTCACCACGGTGGCACGTGGGACAGCCCTGTGGGAAAGCCTCGTGGGAAAGCATCGAGGGAAAGCCACTGCTCCCTTGATCCACGTGAAGGGAAGCGTAACACTCCTGCAGGAGCTCGGAGGAAAAGCGCACGTTCCTGCCCCCACTCGAGTCGAGGTCTGACTCCCCTGGGGAGACTCCAGAAGTACCCCAAGATCCATGTCAGCACTGGAGAGGAATCCTCAGGTTCCGGCATCGACTCCACACAAGGTCTTAGGCCCCGGCATTGACGGGAGAGGAATCCCGAAAGGCCTCTCTTGCAACTCCCATGGGCACTGGCCTTTCCTGAGGCCACCAGAGCGGGTCCCTGAGGTCCCTGTTGTAACTCGAGAGACCCTGCCCAACTCTAGAAAATCCAGGAGGTTCTCCCCTCCAGGCGAGATGAGGCCCATTTCCTCGGAGGCATCTGGAGGCTCATCACACCTAAACTCTGGAAATTCAAAAGGGTCCTTGCTGGAACTCAAGAAGTTCCCCGACATACCCGTCTCCACTCGAGAGGAAGCACGAGGGTCCCGCCCACATCCAGAGGAGACGCCGTTTTGGTATCGAAGCTCGACATGAGGGATCCTTTCCCTGCTTGGTCAGGAAATAATACCCGCCATTCCGCTCGCATTTCAAGGGGAAGCGCTCTCCACAGGAAAGGCGAGAGGAACTCCAGGGTCGTGCCACCATTCACAGAGTCGCCCAGATGTCTCAGTCCATTCCAGAGTAAACTGTTTTTCCTGCACTGCCTCGAATTTCACGGCGAGGATCGACTCACACCACGGTGGCACGTGGGATAGCCCTGTCGGAAAGCCTCGTGGGAAATCCTCTTGGGAAAGCCTCGAGGGAAAGCCACAGATCCCTTGATCCACGGGAAGGGAAGCGTGACACTGCTGCTACATCTCGGGAGGAAAGCGCACGTGCATGCCCCCACTCGATACAAGGACTCACTCCCCTGGGGAGACTCCAGAAGTACCCCAAGATCCATGTCAGCACTGGAGAGGAATCCTCAGGTTCTGGCACCATCTCCACACAAGGTCTTAGGCCTCGGCATCGACGGGAGAGGAATCCCGAAAGGACCCCGAGCAATTCGCATGGGGACTGGTCTTTCCTGAGGCCACCAGAGCAGGTCCCTGAGGTCCCGGTCGTAAGTTGTGAGCACCTGCCTCAACTGGAGAAAATCCAGGTGGTTCTTCCCTCCAGGCGAGATGAGGCCCATTTCCGCTGAGCCATATCCAGGCTAATCACACCTAACATGTGGAACTTCCAAAAGTTCCTTCACACCCTTGATGCAACTCAAGAAACTCCTCGACATACCCGTCTCCAGAGGAGAGGAAGCACGAGAGTCCCGCCCACATACAGAGGAGCACCGATTCCGCCTCCTAGTTCGAGAGGAGGGATCCTTTCCTGCGTGGTCGGGAAAGAATTCCCGGCGTTCCCATCGCATCTCAAGAGGAGGCGCTCTCCACAGGAAAGGCGAGAGGAAATCCAGGTTCGTGCCACCATTCCCAGAGTCACCCAGATGTCTCTGTCCATTCCAGGGAAAACTGTTTTCCCTGCAATGCCTCGACTTTCAAGCCGAGGATCGACTCACACCACGGTGGCACGTGGGACAGCCCTGTGGGAAAGGCTCGTGGGAAAGCCTCGAGGGAAAGCCACTGATCCCTCGATCCACGCGAAGAGATGCGTATCACTGCTGCTAGAGCTCGGGAGGAAAGCGCACGTGCCTGCCCTCACTCGAGTCGATGTCTGACTCCCCTGGGGAGACTCCAGAAGTACCCCAAGATCCATGTCACACTGGAGAGGAATCCTCAGGTTCCGGCACCGACTCCACACAAGGTCTTAGACCCCGGCATCGATGGGGCAGGTATCCCGAGAGGGCCCCGAGCAACTCGCATGGGGAATGGCCTTCCCTGAGGCCACCAGTGCGGGTCCCTGAGGTCCCCGTCGTATGTCAGAGCACCTGCCACAACTCGAGAAAATCCAGGAGGTTCTCCCCTCCAGGCGAGATGAGGCCCATTTCCGCTGAGGCGTCTCGAAGCTAATCACACCTAACCTCTGGAACTTCCAAAGGGTCCTTCACACCCTTGCTGCAACTCAAGAAGTTCCCCGACATACCCGTCTCCACTCGAGAGGAAGCACGAGAGTCCCGCCCACATCCAGAGGAGCCCCTTTTCTCCCTCATAGCTCGAGACGAGGGATCCTTTCACTGTGTGTCGGGAAAGAATTCCTGGGGTTCCCGTCGCATCTCCAGAGGAGGCGCTCTCCACAGGAAATGCGAGAGGAACTCCAAGGGTGGTGCTACCATTCCCAGAGTCCCCAGATATCTCAGTCCATTCCAGGGAAACCTGTTTTCCCTGCAGTGCTTCGACTTTCAAGCCGAGGATCGACTCACAACACGGTGGCACGTGGGACAGCCCTGTGGGAAAGCCTCGTGGGAAAACCTCGTGGGAAATCCTCGAGGGAAAGCCACAGATCCCTTGATCCACGCCAAGGGAAGGGTGACACTGCTGCTACAGCTCGGGAGGAAAGCGTTCGTGCATGCCAAGACTGAAGACGAGGACTGACTTCCCTGAGGAGACTCCAGAAGTCCCTCAAGATCCATGTCAGCACTGGAGAGGAATCCTGAGGTTCTGGCACCATCTCCACACAATGTCTTAGGCCCCGGCATCGACGGGAGAGGAATCCCGAGAGGTAATCGAGCAATTCCCATGGGGACTGGTCTTTCCTGAGGCCACCAGAGCAGGTCCCTGAGGTCCCGTCGTAAGTTGTGAGCACCTGCCTCAACTGGAGAAAATCCAGGAGGTTCTCCCCTCCAGGCGAGATGAGGCCCATTTCCGCTGAGGCGTCTCGAAGCTAATCACACCTAATCTCTGGAAATTTCAAAGGGTTCTTCACAACCTGGCTGCAACTCAAGAAATTCCCCGAAATACCCGTCTCCACTCGAGAGGAAGCACAGGAGTCCTGCCCACATCCAGATGAGCCCTTTTCCGCCTCATAGCTCGAGTGGTGGGATCCTTTCCCTGTGTGGTCGGGAAAGAATTCCCGGCGTTCCCGTTCGCCTCTCAAGAGGAGGCGCTCTCCTCTGGAAAGGCGAGAGGAAATCCAGGTTCGTGACCACCATTCCACAGTCCCCCAGATGTCTCAGTCCATTCCAGGGAAAACTGTTTTCCCTGCACTGCCTCGACTTTCAAGCCGAGGATCGACGC
Source organism: Capra hircus (assembly GCF_001704415.2). NCBI lineage: Eukaryota > Metazoa > Chordata > Mammalia > Artiodactyla > Bovidae > Capra > Capra hircus. The sequence continues at coordinate 19,729 of NW_017214126.1, forward strand.
ACACCATGGTGGCACGTGGGACAGCCCTGTGGGAAAGCCTCGTGGGAAAGCCTCGAGGGAAAGCCACAGATCCCTTGGTCTACGCGAAGGGAAGCATGACACTGCTGCTATAGCTCGGGAGGAAATGTCACGTAGCATGCCTCCACTCGACACGAAGGACTGACTCCCCTGGGGAGACTCCAGAAGTACCCCAAGATTCATGTCAGCACTGGAGAGGAATCCTCAGGTTCCGGCACCGACTCCACACAAGGTCTTAGGCCCTTGCATCGCCCGGAGGGAATCTGAGAGGCCCCGAGCAACTCGCATGGGGACTGGCCTTTCCTGATGCCACCAGAGCGGGCCCCTGAGGTCCCCGTCATAAGTCGAGAGCACCTGCCGCACCTCGAGAAAATCCAGGAGGTTCTCCCCTCCAGGAGAGATGAGGCACATTTCCGCTGAGGCGTTTCGAGGCTAACCACACCTAACCTCTGGAACTTCCAATAGGGTCCTTCACACCTTGCTGCAACTCAAGAAGTTCCCCGACATTTCCGTCTCCACTCGAGAGGAAGCACGAGAGTCCCGCCCACATCCAGAGGAGCCCCGTTTCCGCCTCCTATCTCGAGAGGAGGGATCCTTTCCCTGCGTGGTCGGGAAAGAATTCCCGGCGTTCCCATCGCATCTCAACAGGAGGCCCTCTCCACAGGAAAGGCGAGAGGAACTCCAGGGTCGTGCCACCATTTCCAGAGTCCCCCAGATGTCTCAGTCCATTCCAGGGAAACCTGTTTTCCCTGCACTGCCTCGACTTTCAAGCCGAGGATCCACTCACACCACGGTGGCACGTGGGACAGCCCTGTGGGAAAGCCTCGTGGGAAAGCCTCGTGGGAAAGCCTCGAGGGAAAGCCGCAGATCCGATGATCCACGCGAAGGGAAGCATGACACTGCTGCTACAGCTCGGGAGGAAACGCACGTGCATGCCCCACTAGAGACGAGGACTGACTCCCCTGGGAGACTAAAGAAGTTACCCCAAGATCCATGTCAGCATTGGAGAGGAATCCTCACGGTTCGGGCACCGACTCCACACAAGGTCTTAGGCCCCTGCATCGACGGGAGAGGAATCCCGAGAGGCCCCCGAGCAACTCGCATGGGACTGACCTTTCCAGAGGCCACCTGAGCGTGTCCCTGAGGTTCCTGTCCGTAAGTCGAGAGCACCTGCCGCAACTCGAGAAAATCCAGGCAAGTTCTCCCCTCCAGGCGAGATGAGGACCATTTCCGCTGAGGCGTCTCGAGGCTAATCACACCTAACCTCTGGAACTTCCAAAGGGTCCTTCACACCCTTGCTGCAACTCAAGAAATTCCCGACATATCCGTCTCCACTCGAGAGGAAGCACGAGAGTCCCACCCACCTCCAGAGGAGCCCCGTTTCTGCCTCCTACCTCGAGAGGAGGGATCCTTTCCCTGCGTGGTCCGGAAAGAATTCCCGGCGTTCCCGTCGCATCTCAAGAGGAGGCGCTCTCCACAGGAAAGGCGAGAGGAACTCCAGGGTCGTGTCACCATTCCCAGAGCCCAAAGATGTCTCAGTCCATTCCAGGGAAATCATGTTTTCCCTGCACTGCCTCGACTTTCAAGCCGAGGATCGACTCACACCACGTGGCACGTGGGACAGCCCTGTGGGTAAGCCTCCGTGGAAAGCCTCGAGGGAGCCACAGATCCCTTGATCCACGCGAAGGAAAGCGTGACACTGCTGCTACAGCTCGGAGGAAAGCGCAGGTGCATGCCCCCACTCTAGACGAGGACTGACTACCCTGGGGGAGACTCCAGAAGAACCCCAAGATCTATGTCAGCACTGGAGAGGAATCCTAAGCTCCCGGCCCCGAATCCACACATGTTTTAGGCCCCGGCATCGTCGGGAGAGGAATCCCGAGAGACCCCCGAGCAACTCGACATGGGGACTGGCCTTTCCTGAGGCCACCAGGAGCGAGTCCCTGAGGTCCCCGTCGTAAGTCGAGAGCACCTGCCGCAACTCGAGAAAATCCAGGATGTTCTCCCCTTCCAGGAGAGATGAGGCCCATTTCCGCTGAGGCGTCTCGAGGCTAATCACACCTAACCTCTGGAACTTCCAAAGGGTCCTTCACACCCTTGCTGCAACTCATGAAGTTCCCCTACATACCCGTCTCCACTCGAGAGGAAGCACGCGAGTCCTGCCCACATCGCGAGGAGCCGCGTTTCCGCCTCCTAGCTCGAGTGGAGGGATCCTTTCCCTGCGTGTTCGGGAAAGAATCCCCGGCGTTCCCGTCGCATCTCAAGAGGAGGCGCTCTCCACAGGAAAGGCGAGAGAAACTCCAGGGTCGTGCCACCGTTGCCCGTGTCCCCCAGAATGTCTCAGTCCATTCCAGGAAACCTGTTTTCCCTGCACTGCCTCGACTTTCAAGCAGAGGATAGACTCACACCACGGATGTGGGACAGCCCTGTGTGAAAGCCTCGTGGAAAGCCTCGTGGGAAAGCCTCGAGAGAAAGCACAGATCCCTTGATCCACGAGAAGGAAGCGTGACACTGCGAGCTACAGCTCGGGAGGAAAACGCACGTGCATGCCCCCACTCGAGACGAGGACTGACTCCCCTGGGGAGACACCAGATGTACCCCAAGATCCATGTCATCCTGGAGAGGAATCCTCAGGTTGCGGACCGACTCCACACAAGGTCTTAGGCCCTTGCATCGCCGGAGGGGAATCTGAGAGGCCCCCGAGCAACTCGCATGGGGACTGGCCTTTCCTGATGCACCAGAGCGGGCCCCTGAGGTCCCCGTCATAAGTCGAGACACCTGCCGCACCTCGAGAAAATCCAGGAGGTTCTCCCTCCAGGAGAGATGAGGCCCATTTCCGCTGAGGCGTTTCGAGGCTAATCACACCTAAGCTCTGGAACTTCCAAAGGGTCCTTCACACCATTGCTGCAACACAAGAAGTTCCCCGATATAACCGTCTCTTCTCAGGAGGAAGCACGAGAGTCCCGCCCACATTCAGAGGAGTCCCGTTTCCGCCTCCTAGCTCGAGAGGAGGGATCCTTTCCCTGCGTGGTCGGGAAAGAATTCCCGCGTTCCTGTCGCATCTCAAGAGGAGGCGCTCTCCACAGGAAAGGCCAGAGGAACTCCAGGTCGTGCCACCATTCCAGAGTCCCCAGATGTCTCAGTCCATTCCAGGGAAACCTGTTTTCCCTGCACTGCCTCGACTTGAAGCCGAGGATGGACTCACACCACGGTGGCACGTGGGACAGCCCTGTGGGAGAGCCTCGTGAAAAGCCTCGTGGGAAAGCCTCGAGGCAAAGCCACAGATCCCCTGATCCAAGCGAAGGGAAGCATGACACTGCTCCTACAGCTCGGGAGGAAAGCCACGTGCATGCCCCCACTCGAGACGAGGACTGACTCCCCTGGAGACTCCAGAAGTTCCCAACATCCATGTCAGCACGGGAGAGGCATACTCAGGTTCTGGCACCGACTCCACACAAGGTCTTAGGCCCCGGCATCGACGGAGAGGAATCCTGAGAGGGCCCGAGCAACTCGCATGGGGACTGGCCTTTCCTGAGACGCACCAGAGCGGGTCCCTTAGGTCCCTGTCGTAAGTCGAGAGCACCTGCGGCAACTCGAGAAAAATCCAGGAGGTTCTCCCTCAGCGAGATGAGGCCCATTTCCGCTGAGGGGTCTCGAAGCTAATCACACCTAAACTCTGGAACTTCCAAAGGGTCCTTCAGCCCCTTGCTGCAACTCAAGAAGTTCCCCGACATACCCATCTCCACTCGAGGGAAACACGATCATCCGCCCACATCCTGAGGAACCCCAATCTGCCTCATAGCTCGAGTGAGGCATCCTTTGGCTGCGTGTCGGCAAAGAATTCCTGGCGTTCCGTCGCATCTCAAGAGGAGGCGCTCTCCACAGGAAAGGTGAGAGGAAATCCAGGGTCATGCCACCATTCCCAGAGTCCCCCAGATGTCTCAGTCCATTCCAGGGAAACCTGTGTTCCCTACACTGCCTCGACTTTCAAGCCGAGGATCGACTCACACCACGGTGGCACGTGGGACAGCCCTGTGGGAAAGCCTCGTGGGAAAGCCTCGTGGGAAAGCTCAGAGGGAAAGCCTCGAGCGAAAGCCACAGATAACTTGATCCATGCGAAGGGAAGGGTGACACTGCTGCTACAGCTCGGGAGGAAAGCGCACGTGCATGCCACCACTTGAGACGAGACTGACCCCCTGGGGAGACTCGGAAGTACCCCAAGATCCATGTCAGCACTGGAGAGGAATCCTCAGGTTCCGGCACCGACTCCACACAAGGTATTAGGCCCCAGCATCGATTGGAGAGAATCCGAGAGGCCCCGGAGAAACTCGCATGGGACTGGCCTTTCCTGAGGCCACCAGAGAGGGTCAATGAGGTCCCCATCGTAAATCGAGAGCACCTGCCGCAACCCGAGAAAATCCAGGAGGTTCTCCCTCCAGGCGAGATGATGCCCATTTCCGCTGAGACGTCTCGAGGCTAATCACACCTAACCTCTGGAACTTCCGAAGGGTCCTTCACACCCTTGCTGCAACTCAAGAAGATCCCCGACATACCCGTCTCCACTCGAGAGGAAGCACGAGAGTCCGCCCACATCCAGAGGAGCCCCGTTTCCGCTCCTAGCTCGAGAGGAGGGATCTTTCCCTGCGTGGTCGAGAAAGAATTCTCGGCGTTCCGGTCTCATCTCAAGAGGAGGCGCTCTCACAGGAAACGGCGAGAGGAACTCCAGGGTCGTGCCATCGTTAACAGAGTCCCCAGATGTCTCAGTACATTCCAGGGAAACCTGTTTTCCCTGCACTGCCTCGCCTTTCAAGCCGAGGATCGACTCACACCACGGTGGCACGTGGGACAGCCCTGTGGGAAAGCCTCGTGGGAAAGCCCTCGAGGAAAGTGGTGGGAAAGGCTTGTGGGAAAGGCTTGAGCGAA
>NW_017214127.1:0-14971 GCF_001704415.2 Capra hircus
GAACTCCAGGGTTGTGGCCACCATTCCCAGAGTCCTCCAGATATCTCAGTCCATTCCAGGGAAACCTGTTTTCCCTGCACTGTTTCGACTTTCAAGCAGAGGATCGACTCACACCACGTTGCCACGTGGGACAGCCCTGGGAAAGCCTCTGTGGGAAAGCCTCGTGGGAAAGGGGAAAGCCACAGATCCCTTGATCCACGCGAAGGGAAGCGTTACAATGCTGCTACAGCTCGAGAGTAAAGCGCACGTGTATGCCCCCACTCGAGACGAGGACTGACTCCACTGGGGAGAGTCCAGAAGTTCCCCAAGATCCTTTCAGCACTGGAGAGGAATCCTCAGGTTACGGAACCGACTCCACACAATGTCTTAGGCCCCGGCATCGACAGGAGAGGGATCCCGAGAGGTCCCCGAGCAACTCCATGGGGACTGGCATTTCCAGAGGCCTCCAGAGCGGGTCCCTGAGGACAACGTCTCAAGTCGAGAGCACCTGCCGCAACTCGAGAAAATCCAGGAGGTTCTCCCCTCCAGGCGAGATGAGGCCCATTTCCGCTGAGGCGTCTCGAGGCTAATCACACCTAAACTCTGGAACTTCCAAAGGGTCCTTCACACCCTTGTTGCAAATCAAGAAGTTCCCCAACATACCTGACTCCACTCGAGAGGAAGCACGAGAGTCCCGCCCACATCCAGAGGAGCCCCGTTTTCTGCCTGATAGATCCAGAGGAGGGATCCTTTTCCCTGCGTGGTCGGGAAAGAATTCCCGGCGTTCCCGGCGCATTTCAAGAGGAGGCGCTCTCCACAGGAAAGGCGAGAGGAACTCCAGGTCGTGCCACCATTCCCAGAATCCCCCACATGTCTCAGTCCATTCCAGGGAAACCTGTTTTTCCCTGCACTGCCTCGACTTTCCAAGCCGAGGATCGACTCAAACCACGGTGGCACGTGGGACAGCCCTGTGGGAAAGCCTCGTGGGAAAGCCTCGTAGGAAAGCCTCGAGGGAAAGCCACAGATCCCTTGATCCACACGAAGGGAAGCGCGACACAGCTGCTCCAGCTCGGGAGGGAAATCGCACGAGCATGCCCCCACTCGAGACGAGGACTGACTTCCCTGGGGAGACTCCAGAAGTACCCCAAGATCCATGTCAGGGCTGGAGAGGAATCCTCAGGATCCGGCATCGACTACACACAAGGTCTTAGGCCCCGGCATCGACGGGAGAGTGAATCCCGAGAGGCCCCCGAGCAATTCGCATGGGGACTGGCATTTCCTGAGGCCACCAGGGCGGTCCCTGAGGTCCCCGTCTTAAGTCCACAGTACCTGCCGCAACTCGAGAAAATCCAGGAGGTTCTCCCCTTCAGGCCGAGATGAGGCCCATTTCCCCTGAGGCGTCTCGATGCTAATCACACCTAACCTCTGGAACTTCCAAAGGGTCCCTTAACACCCTTGCTGCAACACAAGAAGTTCCTTCGACATACCCGTTTCCAATCGAGAGGAAGCACGAGAGTCCCACCCACATCCAGAGGAGCCCCGTTTCCGCTTCATAGTTCCAGAGGAGGGATTCATTTCCTGTGTGGTCGAGAAAGAATTCCCGGCGATCCCGTCGCATCTCAAGTGGAGGCGCTCACCACAGAAAGGCGAGAGGAACTCCTGGGTCGTGCCACTATTCCCAGAGTCCCCCAGATGCTCAGTCCCATAACAGGGAAACCAGTTTTCCCAGCACTGCTCGACATTCAAGCCGAGGATCGACTCACACCACGGTGGTACGTGGGACAGCCCTGTGGGAAAGCCTCGTGGGAAAGCCACAGATCCCTTGAACCACGCGAAGGGAAGCGTGACACTGCTGCTACAGCTCGGGAGGAAAGCGCACGTGCCTGCCCCCACTCGAAGACGAGGACTGACTTCCCTGGGGAGACTCCAGAAGTACTTCAAGATCCATGTCAGCACTGGAGAGGAATCCTCACGTTCCGGCAACGACTCCACAAAAGGTCTTAGGCCCCTTCATCGACGGGAGAGGAATCCCGAGAGGCCCCGGAGCAACTCGCATGGGGAATGGCCTTTCCTGAGGCCACCAGAGCTGGTCCCTGAGGTCCCCGTCGTAATTCGAGAGCACCTGCCGCAACTCGAGAAAATCCAGGAGGTTCTCCCCTCCAGGTGTGATGAGGCCCATTTCTGCTGAGGCGTCTCGAGGCTAATCACACCTAACCTCTGGAATTCCAAAGGTTCTCTTCACACCCTTGCTGCAACTCAAGAAGTTCCCCGACATACCGGTCTCCACTCAAGAGGAAGCACGAGAGTACCGTAAACATCCAGAGGGTCCCCGTTTCCGCCTCATAGCTTGAGAGGAGGGATCCTTTCCCTGCGTGTTCGGGAAAGAATTCCCGGCGTTCTCCTCGCATCTCAAGAGGAGGTGGGCTCCACAGGAAAGGCGGGCGGAACTCCAGGGTGTGCCACCAATCTGATCGTCCCCGAGAGGTCTCAGTCCATTCCAGGGAAACCTGTATTCCCTGCACTGCCTCGAGTTTCAAGCCGAGGATCGACTCACACCACGTTGGCACGTGGGACAGCCCTGTGGGAAAGCCTCGTGGGAAAGCCTTGTGGAAAAGACTCGAGGAAAAGCCACTGATTCCTTGATCCACTCGACGGGAAACATGACACTGCTGCCCCATCTCGGGAGGAAAGCGCACTTGCATGCCCCCAAACGAGACGAGGACTGACTCCCCTAGGGAGACTCCAAAAGTACCCCAAAATCCATGTCAGCACTGGAGAGGAATGCTCAGGTTCTGGCACCGACTCTACACAAGGTCTTAGGCCCCGGCATCGACGGGAGAGGAGGCCCTAGAGGCCCCCGAATTACTCGCATGGGGACTGGCCTTTCCTGAGGCCACCAGAGCGGGTCCCTGATGTCCCCGTCGTAAGTCGAGAGCACCTGTCGCAACTCGAGAAAATCCAAGAGGTTCGCCCCTCCAGGCGAGATGAGGCCCATTTCCGCTGAGGCGCCACGAGGCTAATCACACCTAACCTCTGGAACTTCCAAAGGGTCCTTCACACCCTTGCTGTAACTCAACAAGTTCCGCGATATACCCGTCTCCACTCGAGAGGAAGTATGAGAGTCCCGCCCACATCCAGAGGAGCCCCGTTTCCGCCTCCTAGCTCGAGAGGAGGGATCCTTTCCCTGCGTGGTCGGGAAAGAATTCCCGGCGTTCCCGTCGCATCTCAAGAGGAGGCGCTCTCCACAGGATAGGCGAGAGGAACTCCAGGGTCGTGCCACCATTCCCAGAGTCCCCCAGATGTCTCAGTCCATTCCAGGGATACTGTTTTCCCTGCACTGTCTCGACTTTCAAGCCGAGGGTCGATTCACAGCACGGTGGCACGTGGGACAGCCTTGTCGGAAAGCCTCATGGGAAAGCCGGGTGGGAAAGCCTCTAGGGAAAGCAACAGATCTCTTGATCCACGCGAAGGGAAGCGTGACACTGCTGCTACAGCTCGGGAGGAAAGCGCACGTCCCTGCCCCCACTCGAGACGAGGACTGACTCCCCTGGGGAGACTCCAGAAGTAACCCAGGATCCATGTCTGCACTGGAGAGGAATGCTCAGGTTCCGGCACCGACTCCATACAAGATCTTAGGCCCTGGCATCGACAGGAGAGGAATCCCGAGAGGCCCCCAGGCAACTCGCATGGGGACTGGCCTTTCCTGAGGTCACCAGAGCGGGTCCCTGAGGTCCTCGTCGTAAGTCGAGAGCACCTGCTGCAACTCGAGAAAATCCAGGAGGTTCTCCCCTCCAGGCGAGAAGAGGCCCATTTCCGCTGAGGCGTCTCGAGGCTAATCACACCTAACCTCTGGAGCTTCCAAAAGGTCCTTCGCACCCTTGCTGCAACTCAGGAAGTTTCCCGACATACCCGTCTCCACTCGAGAGGAAGGAGGAGAGTTCTGCCCACATCCAGAGGAGCCCCGTTTCCGCCTCCTAGCTCGAGAGGAGGGATCCTTTCCCTGCGTGTACGGGAAAGAATTCCCGGCGTTCCCGTCGCATCACAAGAGGAGACGCTCTCCACAGGAAAGGCGAGAGGAACTCCAGGGTCGTGACACCATTCCCAGAGTCCCCCAGATGTCTCAGTCCATTCCAGGGAAACCTGTTTTCCCTGCACTGCCTCGACTTTAAAGCCGAGGATAGACTCACACCACGGTGGCATCGTGGGACAGCCCTGTGAGAAAGCCTCGTGGGAAAGCCTCGTGGGAAAGCCTCAAGGGAAAGCCACAGATCTCTTGATCCACGCGAAGGGAAGCGTGACACTTGTGCTACAACCTGGGAGGAAAGCGCACGTGCATGCCCCCGCTCGAGACGAGGACTGACTCCCCTGGGGAAACTCCAGAAGTACCCCAGGATCCATGTCTGCACTGGAGAGGAATGCTCAGGTTCCGGCACGGACTCCATACAAGATCTTAGGCCCTGGCATCGACGAGAGAGGAATCCCAAGAGGCCCCCAATCAACTCGCATGTGGACTGGCCTTTCCTGAGGCCACCAGAGCGGGTGCCTGAGGTCCCCGTCGTAAGTCGAGAGCGCCTGCCACAACTCGAGAAAATTCAGGAAGTACTCCCCTCCAGGCGAGATGAGGCCCATTTCCCAGAGGCGTCTCGAGGCTAATCACACCTAACCTATGGAACTTCCAAAGGGTCCTTCACACCCTTGCTGCAACTCAAGAAGTTCCCTGACATACCCGTCTCCACTCGAGAGGAAGCACGAGATTCCCGCCCACATCTAGAGGAGCCCCGTTTCCGCCTCCTAGCTCGAGAGGAGGGATCCTTTCCCTGTGTTCTCGGGAAAGAATTCCCGGCGTTCCCGTCGCATCTCAAGAGGAGGCCATCTCCACAGGAAAGGCGAGCGGAACTCCAGGGTGTGCCACCAATCTGATAGTCCCCAAGAGGTCTCAGTCCATTCCAGGGAAACCTGTATTCCCTGCACTGCCTCGAATTTCAAGCCGAGGATCGACTCACACCACGTTGGCACGTGGGACAGCCCTGTGGAAAAGCCTCGTGGGAAAGCCTTGTGGAAAAGACTCGAGGAAAAGCCACTGATTCCTTGATCCACTCGACGGGAAACATGACACTGCTGCCCCATCTCGGGAGGAAAGCGCACTTGCATGCCCCCAAACGAGACGAGGACTGACTCCCCTAGGGAGACTCCAAAAGTACCCCAAAATCCATGTCAGCACTGGAGAGGAATCCTCAGGTTCCGGCACCGACTCCACACAAGGGTCTTAGGACACGGCATCGACAGGAGAGGAATCCCGAGAGGCCCCCGAGCAACTCGCATGGGGAATGGCCTCTCCTGAGGCCACCAGAGCATGTCCCTGAGGTCCCCGTCGTAAGTGGAGAGAAACTGCTGCAACTCGAGAAAATCCAGGAGGTTCTCCCCTCCAGGCGAGATGAGGCCCATTTCCGCTGAGGCGTCTCGAGGCTAATCACACCTAACTTCTGGAACTTCCAACGGGTCCTTCACACCCTTGCTGCAACTCTAAAAGTTCCCCGACATACCCGTCTCCACTCGAGAGGAAGCACGAGAGTCCCACCCACATCCAGAGGAGCCCCGTTTCCGCCTCCTTGCTCGAGAGACGGGTTCCTTTCCCTGCGTTTTCGGGAAAGAATTCCCGGCGTTCCTGTCGCATCTTAAGAGGAGGCACTCTCCACAGGAAAGGTGAGAGGAACTCCAGGGTCGTGCCACCATTCCCAGAGTCCTCCAGATGTCTCAGTCCATTCCAGGGAAACCTGTTTTCCCTGCACTGTTTCGACTTTCAAGCCGAGGATCGACTCACACCACGGTGGCACGTGGGACAGCCCTGTGGGAAAGCCTCGAGGGAAAGCCACAGATCCCTTTATCCACGGGAAGGGAAGCGCGACACTGCTGCTACAGCTCGTGAGGAAAGCGCACGTGCATGCCCCCTCTCGAGACGAGGACTGACTCCCTTGGGCAGACTCCAGAAGTACCCCAAGATCCATGTCAGCACTGGAGAGGAATGCTCAGGTTACGGCACCGATTCCACACAAGATCTAGGGCCCCGGCATCGATGGGAGATTAATCCCGAGAGGCCCCCGAGCAACTCGCATGGGGACTGGACTTTCCTGAGGCCACCAGAGCGGGTCCCTGAGGTCCCCGTCGTAAGTCGAGAGCACCTGCCGCAACTCGAGAAAATCCAGGAGGTTCTCCCCTCCAGGCGAAATGAGGCCCATTTCCGCTGAGGCGTCTCGAGGCTAATCACATCTAACATCTGGAACTTCCAAAGGGTCCTTCACACCCTTGCTGCAACTCAAGAAGTTCTCTGACATACCCGTCTCCACTCGAGAGGAAGCACGAGAGTCCCGCCCACATCCAGAGGAGCCCCGTTTCCGCCTCCTAGCTCGAGAGGAGGGATCCTTTTCCTGCGTGGTGGGGAAAGAATTCCCCGCGTTCCCGTCGCATCTCAAGTGGAGGCGCTTGCCAGGGTCCAGCCCCGGTGGATCCAGGGAATTCGAAGGGTGGACGGCGTTGGCGTGGAAAGACTTGTTTGTTTATTAATGTAAGATTAGGTTAAGAAACTATAGTGTAATAAGAAGATTAAGTGGAGGAAGAGGGCTGAATAGCTTGGTTTTCACGGAAGGCCATTAAAATTCCAGACAAGGAATTTGCACCATCTACGTTTGGCCACTGGCGCCCGCTTGAATATCTAAGGGTGCCTCGCCTTAAGCTCCCTTTCGTGCGGGTCTTAGCAGCCGGGGCAAGTAAGTAGACCTGGCGAGCCTCCGCGCCCCAGATGGAGATTCAGCCTGAAGTTAAAGTAAAGAGCAGAGAGAGGGAAGGGGAGAGAAGAAGAGAGAGAGAGAGACATGGGGGGATCCAGAGTCCCAAGAAACTAGGCCGAGAGACTAGTTCGAGAAACTGGTCCAATCCTTTATTGTTCAGAAGGCCTTTTATACTTTTGATAAAACATGGAGATCAATGGGTAACACAGAATTATGTAGCGTTCGCAGCGCAGACTCTTTCTATACATCATTTTGTATACAAAAGGTCTCTGGTGATTTACATTATCTTCTGGCCAAGAGGCTTGTTAACACTTTTTAGCTCTCTTCCTTAATGAATGTTAATTTTGTTTCCCCTGAAGTGTTTTTTTTAATCTGCATCTCCTTAAAGCATTAAAGTTACATCTCTATAGAACAAAGGTGCAGTGCGATAGAACAAAGGTGCAGTGGGATATAACAAAGAAGGTACTTAACTCGAGGATCTAATGTTGCTAATACTAGGTCTACTACTTGTTTTTCTATATACCAACTATATCTAGAAATAAAGGATATGAAAATTTGGCAGCCAACATTGACTCAACAAATGAAACTTATAATCAGTCCTATTCTAAAGATTTTGACTCCTCGGAAGCCCCTACATTCCTAGGATGTTTTAAGCTTCCTGTGCCTCCTGCGGTCAGGAGGCCTCAAACAAACACACTTGCAGAGTCCTGCAGGCAGGCTAGAAAGCCATCGGAGGGGTTTTTTGGATTGAAACACTCTTTCAAATGCAGAAGACTAAAGCCCTGAATTGACTTTTTCCAGAAAATGTCAGAAGAGTGGAAAAGCAGAGCACAAAAGCCGGCAGATTTTTGTTGGGGTACATGCTTAGGAATTTCCAGAGGGGCCCCTGAAGTCTGAGCACGCCTTGCGTATGTCAGCTTCCTTCCTCATGACCTTGTCACGGGCGGGATTCCTCACAAAGGCTTCCGGCAGGCGCTCTCCACAGGAAAGGCGAGAGGAACTCCAGGGTCGTGCCACCATTCCCAGAGTCCCCCAGATGTCTCAGTCCATTCCAGGGAAACCTGTTTTCCCTGCACTGCCTCGACTTTCAACCCAAGGATCGACTCACACCACGGTGGCACGTGGGACAGCCCTGTGGGAAAGCCTCGTGGGAAAGCCTCCTGGGAAAGCCTCGAGGGAAAGCTACAGATCCGTTGATCCACGCAAAGGGAAGCGCGACACTGCTGCTACAGCTCGGGAGGAAAGCGCACGTGCATGCCCCGACTCGAGACGCGGACTGACTTCCCTGGGGAGACTCCAGAAGTACCCCAAGATCCATGTCAGGGCTGGAGAGGAATCCTCAGGTTCCGGCATCGACTACACACAAGGTCTTAGGCCCCGGCATCGACGGGAGAGGAATCCGAGAGGCCCCCGAGCAATTCGCATGGGGACTGGCATTTCCTGAGGCCACCAGGGCGGTCCCTGAGGTCCCCGTCTTAAGTCCACAGTACCTGCCGCAACTCGAGAAAATCCAGGAGGTTCTCCCCTTCAGGCGAGATGAGGCCCATTTCCCCTGAGGCGTCTCGATGCTAATCACACCTAACCTCTGGAACTTCCAAAGGGTCCTTAACACCCTTGCTGCAACACAAGAAGTTCCTCGACATACCCGTTTCCAATCGAGAGGAAGCACGAGAGTCCCACCCACATCCAGAGGAGCCCCGTTTCCGCTTCATAGTTCCAGAGGAGGGATTCTTTTCCTGTGTGGTCGAGAAAGAATTCCCGGCGATCCCGTCGCATCTCAAGTGGAGGCGCTCACCACAGGAAAGGCGAGAGGAACTCCTGGGTCGTGCCACTATTCCCAGAGTCCCCCAGATGCTCAGTCCATAACAGGGAAACCAGTTTTCCCAGCACTGCCTCGACTTTCAAGCCGAGGATCGACTCACACCACGGTGGTACGTGGGACAGCCCAGTGGGAAAACGTCGTGGGAAAGCCTCGTGGGAAAGCCTCCAAGGAAAGCCACAGATTCCTGGATCCACGCGAAGGGAAGAGTGACACTGCTGCTACAGCTCTGGAGGAAATTGCACATGCATGCCCCCAATAGATATGAGGACTGACTCACCTGGGAGACTCCAGAAGTACCCCAAGATCCATGTAAGCACTGGAGAGGAATCCTCAGGTTCCGGCACCGACTCCACACAAGGTCTTAGGCGACTGCATCTACGGGAGAGGAATCCCGAGAGGCCCCGAGCAACTCGCATGGCGTCTGGCCTTTCCTGAGGCCACCAGAGAGGGTCCCTGATGTCCCCGTCATAACTCGAGAGCACCTGCCACAACTCGAGAAAATCCAGGAGGTTCTCCCCTCCAGGCGAGATGAGGCCCATTTCCGCTGAGGGGTCTCGAGGCTAATCACACCTAACCTCTGGAACTTCCAAAGGGTCCTTCACACCCTTGCTGCAACTCAAGAAGTTCCCCGACATATCCGTCTCCACTCGAGAGGAAGCACGAGAGTCCCGCCCACATCCAGAGGAGTCCCGTTTCCGCCTCCTAGCTCGAGAGGAGGGATCCTTTCCCTGCGTGGTCGGGAAAGAATTCCCGGGGTTCCCGTCGCATCTCAAGAGGAGGCGCTCTCCACAGGAAAGGCGAGAGGAACTCCTGGGTTGTGCCACCATTCCCAGAGTCCCCCAGATGTCTCAGTCCATTCCAGGGAAACCTGTTTTCCCTGCACTGCCTCGACTTTCAAGCCGAGAATCGACTCACACCACGGTGGCACGTGGGACAGCCCTGTGGGAAAGCCTCGTGGGAAAGCCTCGTGGGAAAGCCTCGGGGGAAAGCCACAGATCCCTTGATCCACGCGAAGGGAAGCGTGACACTGCTGCTTCAGCTCGGGAGCAAATCTCACGTGGATGCGCCAACTCGAGACGAGGACTGAGTCCCCTGGGTAGGCTCCAGAAGTCCCCAAGATCCATGTCAGCACTGGAGAGTAATCCTCAGGTTCCGACACCGATTCCACACATGGTCTTAAGCCCCGGCATCGACGGGAGAGGAATCCCGAGAGGCCCCTGAGCAACTCGCATGGGGATTGGCCTTTCCTGAGGCCACCAGAGCAGGTCCCTGAGGTCCCCGTCGTAAGTCGAGAGCACCTGCCACAACTCGAGAAAATCCAGGAGGTTCTCCCCTCCAGGGGAGATGAGGCCCATTTCCGCTGAGGCGTCTAGAGGCTAATCACACCTAACTTCTGGAACTTCCAAAGGGTCCTTCACACCCTTGCTACAACTCAAGAAGTTCCCCGGCATACCCGACTCCACTCAGGATGAAGCACGAGAGTCCCGCCCACATCCAGAGGAGACCCGTTTCGGCCTCCTTGCTCGAGAGACGGGTTCCTTTCCCTGCGTGGTCGGGAAAGAATTCCCGGCGTTCCTGTCGCATCTCAAGAGGAGGCACTCTCCACAGTAAAGGCGTGAGGAACTCCAGGGTTGTGCCACCATTCCCAGAGTCCTCCAGATATCTCAGTCCATTCCAGGGAAACCTGTTTTCCCTGCACTGTTTCGACTTTCAAGCAGAGGATCGACTCACACCACGTTGCCACGTGGGACAGCCCTGTGGGAAAGCCTCGTGGGAAAGCCTCGTGGGAAAGCCTCGAGGGAAAGCCACAGATCCCTTGATCCACGCGAAGGGAAGCGTTACAATGCTGCTACAGCTCGAGAGTAAAGCGCACTTGTATGCCCCCACTCGAGACGAGGACTGACTCCACTGGGGAGAGTCCAGAAGTTCCCCAAGATCCTTTTCAGCACTGGAGAGGAAGCCTCAGGTACCCGCCGGACCTCCTAAAATGCCAGTCCCCATGGGCATCGACCGGGGGAACCTCTCGAGAGTCCCCCCGCGCACTCCCATGGGGACTAAGACATTGTGCAGAGGCCTCCAGACGTACCTGAGGCTTCCTCTCCAGTGCTGAAAAGGATCTTGGGGAACTTCTGGACTCTCCCCAGTGGAGTCAGTCCTCGTCTCGAGTGGGGGCATACAAGTGCGCTTTACTCTCGAGCTGTAGCAGCATTGTAACGCTTCCCTTCGCGTGGATCAAGGGATCTGTGGCTTTCCCTCGAGGCTTTCCCACGAGGCTTTCCCACGAGGCTTTCCCACAGGGCTGTCCCACGTGGCAACGTGGTGTGAGTCGATCCTCTGCTTGAAAGTCGAAACAGTGCAGGGAAAACAGGTTTCCCTGGAATGGACTGAGATATCTGGAGGACTCTGGGAATGGTGGCACAACCCTGGAGTTCCTCACGCCTTTACTGTGGAGAGTGCCTCCTCTTGAGATGCGACAGGAACGCCGGGAATTCTTTCCCGACCACGCAGGGAAAGGAACCCGTCTCTCGAGCAAGGAGGCCGAAACGGGTCTCCTCTGGATGTGGGCGGGACTCTCGTGCTTCATCCTGAGTGGAGTCGGGTATGCCGGGGAACTTCTTGAGTTGTAGCAAGGGTGTGAAGGACCCTTTGGAAGTTCCAGAAGTTAGGTGTGATTAGCCTCTAGACGCCCTCAGCGGAAATGGGCCTCATCTCCCCTGGAGGGGAGAACCTCCTGGATTTTCTCGAGTTGTGGCAGGTGCTCTCGACTTACGACGGGGACCTCAGGGACCTGCTCTGGTGGCCTCAGGAAAGGCCAATCCCCATGCGAGTTGCTCAGGGGCCTCTCGGGATTCCTCTCCCGTCGATGCCGGGGCCTTAAGACCATGTGTGGAATCGGTGTCGGAACCTGAGGATTACTCTCCAGTGCTGACATGGATCTTGGGGAACTTCTGGAGCCTACCCAGGGGACTCAGTCCTCGTCTCGAGTTGGCGCATCCACGTGAGATTTGCTCCCGAGCTGAAGCAGCAGTGTCACGCTTCCCTTCGCGTGGATCAAGGGATCTGTGGCTTTCCCCCGAGGCTTTCCCACGAGGCTTTCCCACGAGGCTTTCCCACAGGGCTGTCCCACGTGCCACCGTGGTGTGAGTCGATTCTCGGCTTGAAAGTCGAGGCAGTGCAGGGAAAACAGGTTTCCCTGGAATGGACTGAGACATCTGGGGGACTCTGGGAATGGTGGCACAACCCAGGAGTTCCTCTCGCCTTTCCTGTGGAGAGCGCCTCCTCTTGAGATGCGACGGGAACCCGGGAATTCTTTCCCGACCACGCAGGGAAAGGATCCCTCCTCTCGAGCTAGGAGGCGGAAACGGGACTCCTCTGGATGTGGGCGGGACTCTCGTGCTTCCTCTCGGAGTGGAGACGGATATGTCGGGGAACTTCTTGAGTTGCAGCAAGGGTGTGAAGGACCCTTTGGAAGTTCCAGAGGTTAGGTGTGATTAGCCTCGAGACCCCTCAGCGGAAATGGGCCTCATCTCGCCTGGAGGGGAGAACCTCCTGGATTTTCTCGAGTTGTGGCAGGTGCTCTCGAGTTATGACGGGGACATCAGGGACCCTCTCTGGTGGCCTCAGGAAAGGCCAGACGCCATGCGAGTTGCTCGGGGGCCTCTCGGGATTCCTCTCCCGTAGATGCAGTCGCCTAAGACCTTGTGTGGAGTCGGTGCCGGAACCTGAGGATTCCTCTCCAGTGCTTACATGGATCTTGGGGTACTTCTGGAGTCTCCCAGGTGAGTCAGTCCTCATATCTATTGGGGTCATGCATGTGCAATTTCCTCCAGAGCTGTAGCAGCAGTGTCACTCTTTCCTTCGCGTGGATCCAGGAATCTGTGGCTTTCCTTGGAGGCTTTCCCACGAGGCTTTCCCAGGAGGCTTTCCACGACGTTTTCCCACTGGGCTGTCCCACGTACCACCGTGGTGTGAGTCGATCCTCGGCTTGAAAGTCGAGGCAGTGCTGGGAAAACTGGTTTCCCTGTTATGGACTGAGCATCTGGGGGACTCTGGGAATAGTGGCACGACCCAGGAGTTCCTCTCGCCTTTCCTGTGGTGAGCGCCTCCACTTGAGATGCGACGGGATCGCCGGGAATTCTTTCTCGACCACACAGGAAAAGAATCCCTCCTCTGGAACTATGAAGCGGAAACGGGGCTCCTCTGGATGTGGGTGGGACTCTCGTGCTTCCTCTCGATTGGAAACGGGTATGTCGAGGAACTTCTTGTGTTGCAGCAAGGGTGTTAAGGACCCCTTTGGAAGTTCCAGAGGTTAGGTGTGATTAGCATCGAGACGCCTCAGGGGAAATGGGCCTCATCTCGCCTGAAGGGGAGAACCTCCTGGATTTTCTCGAGTTGCGGCAGGTACTGTGGACTTAAGACGGGGACCTCAGGGACCGCCCTGGTGGCCTCAGGAAATGCCAGTCCCCATTGCGAATTGCTCGGGGGCCTCTCGAGATTCCTCTCCCGTCGATGCCGGGGCCTAAGACCTTGTGTGTAGTCGATGCCGGAACCTGAGGATTCCTCTCCAGCCCTGACATGGATCTTGGGGTACTTCTGGAGTCTCCCCAGGGAAGTCAGTCCGCCGTCTCGAGTCGGGGCATGCAGGTGCGCTTTCCTCCCGAGCTGTAGCAGCAGTGTCGCGCTTCCCTTTGCGTGGATCAACGGATCTGTAGCTTTCCCTCGAGGCTTTCCCAGGAGGCTTTCCCACGAGGCTTTCCCACAGGGCTGTCCCACGTGCCACCGTGGTGTGAGTCGATCCTTGGGTTGAAAGTCGAGGCAGTGCAGGGAAAACAGGTTTCCCTGGAATGGACTGAGACATCTGGGGGACTCTGGGAATGGTGGCACGACCCTGGAGTTCCTCTCGCCTTTCCTGTGGAGAGCCGCCTGCCGGAAGCCTTTGTGAGGAATCCCGCCCGTGACAAGGTCATGAGGAAGGAAGCTGACATACGCAAGGCGTGCTCAGACTTCAGGGGCCCCTCTGGAAATTCCTAAGGCATGTACCCCAACAAAAATCTGCCGGCTTTTGTGCTCTGCTTTTCCACTCTTCTGACATTTTCTGGAAAAAGTCAATTCAGGGCTTTAGTCTTCTGCATTTGAAAGAGTGTTTCAATCCAAAAAACCCCTCCGATGGCTTTCTAGGCCTGCCTGCAGGACTCTGCAAGTGTGTTTGTTTGAGGCCTCCTGACCGCAGGAGGCACAGGAAGCTTAAAACATCCTAGGAATGTAGGGGCTTCCGAGGAGTCAAAATCTTTAGAATAGGACTGATTATAAGTTTCATTTGTTGAGTCAATGTTTGCTGCCAAATTTTCATATCCTTTATTTTTAGATATAGTTGGTATATAGAAAAACAAGTAGTAGACCTAGTATTAGCAACATTAGATCCTCGAGTTAAGTACCTTCTTTGTTATATCCCACTGCACCTTTGTTCTATCGCACTGCACCTTTGTTCTATAGAGATGTAACTTTAATGCTTTAAGGAGATGCAGATTAAAAAAAACACTTCAGGGGAAACAAAATTAACATTCATTAAGGAAGAGAGCTAAAAAGTGTTAACAAGCCTCTTGGCCAGAAGATAATGTAAATCACCAGAGACCTTTTGTATACAAAATGATGTATAGAAAGAGTCTGCGCTGCGAACGCTACATAATTCTGTGTTACCCATTGATCTCCATGTTTTATCAAAAGTATAAAAGGCCTTCTGAACAATAAAGGATTGGACCAGTTTCTCGAACTAGTCTCTCGGCCTAGTTTCTTGGGACTCTGGATCCCCCCATGTCTCTCTCTCTCTCTTCTTCTCTCCCCTTCCCTCTCTCTGCTCTTTACTTTAACTTCAGGCTGAATCTCCATCTGGGGCGCGGAGGCTCGCCAGGTCTACTTACTTGCCCCGGCTGCTAAGACCCGCACGAAAGGGAGCTTAAGGCGAGGCACCCTTAGATATTCAAGCGGGCCAGTGGCCAAACGTAGATGGTGCAAATTCCTTGTCTGGAATTTTAATGGCCTTCCGTGAAAACCAAAGCTATTCAGCCCTCTTCCTCCACTTAATCTTCTTATTACACTATAGTTTCTTAACCTAATCTTACATTAATAAACAAACAAGTCTTTCCACGCCAACGCCGTCCACCTTCGAATTCCCTGGATCCACACGGGGCTGGACCCTGGCAAGCGCCTCCACTTGAGATGCGACGGGAACGCGGGAATTCTTTCCCCACCACGCAGGAAAAGGATCCCTCCTCTCGAGCTAGGAGGCGGAAACGGGGCTCCTCTGGATGTGGGGACTCTCGTGCTTCCCTCCTCGAGTGGAGACGGGTATGTCAGAGAACTTCTTGAGTTGCAGCAAGGGTGTGAA
>NW_017214128.1:0-14971 GCF_001704415.2 Capra hircus
CAAGATGCTCTGCCATAGGCGAGCCTTGCGCAGACTTGCCTTGCTTTAAGGCTCCCTCCCCAGGAAGGAGCAGGCTGTGTGAGGCTCGGAAACGCCACTGGCGCCTTCCTGGCTTCAGCTCTACCCCTGCCTTGCCTTTGCACTTAGGTCCCAAGCGTCCTTGAGGAGGGCTTAGGGGCTGGTGGGTTGCACACTGCCAAGGGCTCCAGCAGTGAAAGCTCTGTCAGAGGGAAGCGAAGGGCAACAGCAGGGCTCCTTCAGCGGTTCCTTGGCCGCCCAGACAAAGCTCCGCACGGAGAGCACCAGGTTCCAAGGGCCCCTGGCTGGGTTTTGCATCCCCACACTCCCAGAGGCTGACTCCGTGGGTGCCTAGAAAGTGTGTGAGAGACGTAGGTTCCCTAGCACTCTCCTCCCCAGCAGAGACATGTGCAGGTGGTTGGGGCCTTATCCTGCGTGTCTGGGTTCCCGCCCACAGCCTCAACTCAGGGGAAGCAGCCCCTGAGGCAAGACCTGCTGGAGGAGCCCTGCGCGCCCGCCTGATAGGCGAGAGCACAGCCAGCAGTGTAGCGAGCCTCCTCGGGAGAAGAGGAGGCAGCCGAGCCCAGTCAAGAGGAAAGCCCTGCTTGCACGGAGCTAAGTGGGCCTCCAGTACGGCAGAGCTCTAGCTCTGCTCAGAGCCCCGATCTGGCAGAGTTTCTGGCGCGAGGCTGCTCGGCCGGGGGCTCGCCTTGCCCAGACTTGCCTTGCTTTTAGGCTCCCTCCCCAGGAAGGAGCTGTCTGAGCGAGCCTGGGAGACGCCACTGGTGCCTTCCTTGCCTCAGCTCCAATCCTGCCTTGCCTTTGCACATAGGTGCCAGGCGTCGTTGGGGAGGGCTTAGGGGGTGGTGGGTTGCACACTGCCAAGGGCTTCAGCAGTGAGAGCTCTGTCAGAGGGAAGGGAAGGGCAACTGCAGGGCTCCTCCAGCGGTTTCTAGGCCGCCTAGAATCAGCGCCGCACCGAGAGCACCAGGCTCCCAGGGCCCCTGGCTGGGGTTTTCAGCCCCGCACACACGGAGGCTGATTCCTTGGGTGCCCAGAAAGTGTATGACAGACGTAGGTTCCCTAGCACTCTCCTCCCCAGCAGAGACATGTGCAGGTGTTTGGGGCCTGATCCTGCGTGTCTGGGTTCCTGCCCACAGCCCCAACTCAGGGGAAGCAGCCCCTGAGGCAAGACCTGCTGGAGGAGCCCTGCGCCCCCGCCTGATAGGCGAGTGCACAGCCAGCAGGGAAGCGAGCCTCCTCGGGGGAAGAGGAGGCAGCCCAGCCCCGTCAAGTTGAAAGCCCTGCTTGCACGGAGCTAAGTGCGCCTCCAGTACGGCAGAGCTCTAGCTCTGCTCAGAGCCCCGATCTGGCAGAGTTCCTGGCGCGAGGCTGCTCTGCCGGGGGCTAGCCTTGCCCAGACTTGCCTTGCTTTTAGGCTGCCTCTCCAGGAAGGAGCAGGCAGCAGGAGCCTGGGAGTCGCCACTGGCGCCTTTCTTGCCTCAGCTCCAATCCTGCCTTGCCTTTGCACTTAGGTCCCAGTCCTCCTTAAGGAGAGCTTAGGGGCTGGTGGGTTGCACACTGCCAAGGGCTCCAGCAGTGAGAATTCTGTCAGAGGGAAGGGAAGGGCAACTGCAGGGCTCCTCCAGCGGTTGCTTGGCCGCCCAGATTCAGCGCCACACGGAGAGCACCAGGCTCCCAGGGCCCCTGGCTGGGGTTTTCAGCCCCGCACACACGGAGGCTGATTCCTTGGGTGCCCAGAAAGTGTATGACAGACGTAGGTTCCCTAGCACTCTCCTCCCCAGCAGAGACATGTGCAGGTGTTTGGGGCCTGATCCTGCGTGTCTGGGTTCCTGCCCACAGCCCCAACTCAGGGGAAGCAGCCCCTGAGGCAAGACCTGCTGGAGGAGCCCTGCGCCCCCGCCTGATAGGCGAGTGCACAGCCAGCAGGGAAGCGAGCCTCCTCGGGGGAAGAGGAGGCAGCAAGTCCCCGTCAAGCTGAAATCCCTGCTTACACGAAGCTAAGTGCGACTCCAGTACGGCAGATCTCTAGCTCTGTTCAGAGGCCCGATCTGGCAGAGTTCCTGGCACCAAGATGCTCTGCCATAGGCGAGCCTTGCGCAGACTTGCCTTGCTTTAAGGCTCCCTCCCCAGGAAGGAGCAGGCTGTGTGAGGCTCGGAAACGCCACTGGCGCCTTCCTGGCTTCAGCTCTACCCTGCCTTGCCTTTGCACTTAGGTCCCAAGCGTCCTTGAGGAGGGCTTAGGGGCTGGTGGGTTGCACACTGCCAAGGGCTCCAGCAGTGAAAGCTCTGTCAGAGGGAAGCGAAGGGCAACAGCAGGGCTCCTTCAGCGGTTCCTTGGCCGCCCAGACAAAGCTCCGCACGGAGAGCACCAGGTTCCAAGGGCCCCTGGCTGGGTTTTGCATCCCCACACTCCCAGAGGCTGACTCCGTGGGTGCCTAGAAAGTGTGTGAGAGACGTAGGTTCCCTAGCACTCTCCTCCCCAGCAGAGACATGTGCAGGTGGTTGGGGCCTTATCCTGCGTGTCTGGGTTCCCGCCCACAGCCTCAACTCAGGGGAAGCAGCCCCTGAGGCAAGACCTGCTGGAGGAGCCCTGCGCGCCCGCCTGATAGGCGAGAGCACAGCCAGCAGTGTAGCGAGCCTCCTCGGGAGAAGAGGAGGCAGCCGAGCCCAGTCAAGAGGAAAGCCCTGCTTGCACGGAGCTAAGTGGGCCTCCAGTACGGCAGAGCTCTAGCTCTGCTCAGAGCCCCGATCTGGCAGAGTTTCTGGCGCGAGGCTGCTCGGCCGGGGGCTCGCCTTGCCCAGACTTGCCTTGCTTTTAGGCTCCCTCCCCAGGAAGGAGCTGTCTGAGCGAGCCTGGGAGACGCCACTGGTGCCTTCCTTGCCTCAGCTCCAATCCTGCCTTGCCTTTGCACATAGGTGCCAGGCGTCGTTGGGGAGGGCTTAGGGGGTGGTGGGTTGCACACTGCCAAGGGCTTCAGCAGTGAGAGCTCTGTCAGAGGGAAGGGAAGGGCAACTGCAGGGCTCCTCCAGCGGTTTCTAGGCCGCCTAGAATCAGCGCCGCACCGAGAGCACCAGGCTCCCAGGGCCCCTGGCTGGGGTTTTCAGCCCCGCACACACGGAGGCTGATTCCTTGGGTGCCCAGAAAGTGTATGACAGACGTAGGTTCCCTAGCACTCTCCTCCCCAGCAGAGACATGTGCAGGTGTTGGGGCCTGATCCTGCGTGTCTGGGTTCCTGCCCACAGCCCCAACTCAGGGGAAGCAGCCCCTGAGGCAAGACCTGCTGGAGGAGCCCTGCGCCCCGCCTGATAGGCGAGTGCACAGCCAGCAGGGAAGCGAGCCTCCTCGGGGGAAGAGGAGGCAGCCCAGCCCCGTCAAGTTGAAAGCCCTGCTTGCACGGAGCTAAGTGCGCCTCCAGTACGGCAGAGCTCTAGCTCTGCTCAGAGCCCCGATCTGGCAGAGTTCCTGGCGCGAGGCTGCTCTGCCGGGGGCTAGCCTTGCCCAGACTTGCCTTGCTTTTAGGCTGCCTCTCCAGGAAGGAGCAGGCAGCAGGAGCCTGGGAGTCGCCACTGGCGCCTTTCTTGCCTCAGCTCCAATCCTGCCTTGCCTTTGCACTTAGGTCCCAGTCCTCCTTAAGGAGAGCTTAGGGGCTGGTGGGTTGCACACTGCCAAGGGCTCCAGCAGTGAGAATTCTGTCAGAGGGAAGGGAAGGGCAACTGCAGGGCTCCTCCAGCGGTTGCTTGGCCGCCCAGATTCAGCGCCACACGGAGAGCACCAGGCTCCCAGGGCCCCTGGCTGGGGTTTTCAGCCCCGCACACACGGAGGCTGATTCCTTGGGTGCCCAGAAAGTGTATGACAGACGTAGGTTCCCTAGCACTCTCCTCCCCAGCAGAGACATGTGCAGGTGTTTGGGGCCTGATCCTGCGTGTCTGGGTTCCTGCCCACAGCCCCAACTCAGGGGAAGCAGCCCCTGAGGCAAGACCTGCTGGAGGAGCCCTGCGCCCCCGCCTGATAGGCGAGTGCACAGCCAGCAGGGAAGCGAGCCTCCTCGGGGAAGAGGAGGCAGCAAGTCCCCGTCAAGCTGAAATCCCTGCTTACACGAAGCTAAGTGCGACTCCAGTACGGCAGATCTCTAGCTCTGTTCAGAGGCCCGATCTGGCAGAGTTCCTGGCACCAAGATGCTCTGCCATAGGCGAGCCTTGCGCAGACTTGCCTTGCTTTAAGGCTCCCTCCCAGGAAGGAGCAGGCTGTGTGAGGCTCGGAAACGCCACTGGCGCCTTCCTGGCTTCAGCTCTACCCCTGCCTTGCCTTTGCACTTAGGTCCCAAGCGTCCTTGAGGAGGGCTTAGGGGCTGGTGGGTTGCACACTGCCAAGGGCTCCAGCAGTGAAAGCTCTGTCAGAGGGAAGCGAAGGGCAACAGCAGGGCTCCTTCAGCGGTTCCTTGGCCGCCCAGACAAAGCTCCGCACGGAGAGCACCAGGTTCCAAGGGCCCCTGGCTGGGTTTTGCATCCCCACACTCCCAGAGGCTGACTCCGTGGGTGCCTAGAAAGTGTGTGAGAGACGTAGGTTCCCTAGCACTCTCCTCCCCAGCAGAGACATGTGCAGGTGGTTGGGGCCTTATCCTGCGTGTCTGGGTTCCGCCCACAGCCTCAACTCAGGGGAAGCAGCCCCTGAGGCAAGACCTGCTGGAGGAGCCCTGCGCGCCCGCCTGATAGGCGAGAGCACAGCCAGCAGTGTAGCGAGCCTCCTCGGGAGAAGAGGAGGCAGCCGAGCCCAGTCAAGAGGAAAGCCCTGCTTGCACGGAGCTAAGTGGGCCTCCAGTACGGCAGAGCTCTAGCTCTGCTCAGAGCCCCGATCTGGCAGAGTTTCTGGCGCGAGGCTGCTCGGCCGGGGGCTCGCCTTGCCCAGACTTGCCTTGCTTTTAGGCTCCCTCCCCAGGAAGGAGCTGTCTGAGCGAGCCTGGGAGACGCCACTGGTGCCTTCCTTGCCTCAGCTCCAATCCTGCCTTGCCTTTGCACATAGGTGCCAGGCGTCGTTGGGGAGGGCTTAGGGGGTGGTGGGTTGCACACTGCCAAGGGCTTCAGCAGTGAGAGCTCTGTCAGAGGGAAGGGAAGGGCAACTGCAGGGCTCCTCCAGCGGTTTCTAGGCCGCCTAGAATCAGCGCCGCACCGAGAGCACCAGGCTCCCAGGGCCCCTGGCTGGGGTTTTCAGCCCCGCACACACGGAGGCTGATTCCTTGGGTGCCAGAAAGTGTATGACAGACGTAGGTTCCCTAGCACTCTCCTCCCCAGCAGAGACATGTGCAGGTGGTTTGGGGCCTGATCCTGCGTGTCTGGGTTCCTGCCCACAGCCCCAACTCAGGGGAAGCAGCCCCTGAGGCAAGACCTGCTGGAGGAGCCCTGCGCCCCCGCCTGATAGGCGAGTGCACAGCCAGCAGGGAAGCGAGCCTCCTCGGGGGAAGAGGAGGCAGCCCAGCCCCGTCAAGTTGAAAGCCCTGCTTGCACGGAGCTAAGTGCGCCTCCAGTACGGCAGAGCTCTAGCTCTGCTCAGAGCCCCGATCTGGCAGAGTTCCTGGCGCGAGGCTGCTCTGCCGGGGGCTAGCCTTGCCCAGACTTGCCTTGCTTTTAGGCTGCCTCTCCAGGAAGGAGCAGGCAGCAGGAGCCTGGGAGTCGCCACTGGCGCCTTTCTTGCCTCAGCTCCAATCCTGCCTTGCCTTTGCACTTAGGTCCCAGTCCTCCTTAAGGAGAGCTTAGGGCTGGTGGGTTGCACACTGCCAAGGGCTCCAGCAGTGAGAATTCTGTCAGAGGGAAGGGAAGGGCAACTGCAGGGCTCCTCCAGCGGTTGCTTGGCCGCCCAGATTCAGCGCCACACGGAGAGCACCAGGCTCCCAGGGCCCCTGGCTGGGGTTTTCAGCCCCGCACACACGGAGGCTGATTCCTTGGGTGCCCAGAAAGTGTATGACAGACGTAGGTTCCCTAGCACTCTCCTCCCAGCAGAGACATGTGCAGGTGTTTGGGGCCTGATCCTGCGTGTCTGGGTTCCTGCCCACAGCCCCAACTCAGGGGAAGCAGCCCTGAGGCAAGACCTGCTGGAGGAGCCCTGCGCCCCCGCCTGATAGGCGAGTGCACAGCCAGCAGGGAAGCGAGCCTCCTCGGGGGAAGAGGAGGCAGCAAGTCCCCGTCAAGCTGAAATCCCTGCTTACACGAAGCTAAGTGCGACTCCAGTACGGCAGATCTCTAGCTCTGTTCAGAGGCCCGATCTGGCAGAGTTCCTGGCACCAAGATGCTCTGCCATAGGCGAGCCTTGCGCAGACTTGCCTTGCTTTAAGGCTCCCTCCCCAGGAAGGAGCAGGCTGTGTGAGGCTCGGAAACGCCACTGGCGCCTTCCTGGCTTCAGCTCTACCCCTGCCTTGCCTTTGCACTTAGGTCCCAAGCGTCCTTGAGGAGGGCTTAGGGGGTGGTGGGTTGCACACTGCCAAGGGCTCCAGCAGTGAAAGCTCTGTCAGAGGGAAGCGAAGGGCAACAGCAGGGCTCCTTCAGCGGTTCCTTGGCCGCCCAGACAAAGCTCCGCACGGAGAGCACCAGGTTCCAAGGGCCCCTGGCTGGGTTTTGCATCCCCACACTCCCAGAGGCTGACTCCGTGGGTGCCTAGAAAGTGTGTGAGAGACGTAGGTTCCCTAGCACTCTCCTCCCCAGCAGAGACATGTGCAGGTGGTTGGGGCCTTATCCTGCGTGTCTGGGTTCCCGCCCACAGCCTCAACTCAGGGGAAGCAGCCCCTGAGGCAAGACCTGCTGGAGGAGCCCTGCGCGCCCCCTGATAGGCGAGAGCACAGCCAGCAGTGTAGCGAGCCTCCTCGGGAGAAGAGGAGGCAGCCGAGCCCAGTCAAGAGGAAAGCCCTGCTTGCACGGAGCTAAGTGGGCCTCCAGTACGGCAGAGCTCTAGCTCTGCTCAGAGCCCCGATCTGGCAGAGTTTCTGGCGCGAGGCTGCTCGGCCGGGGGCTCGCCTTGCCCAGACTTGCCTTGCTTTTAGGCTCCCTCCCCAGGAAGGAGCTGTCTGAGCGAGCCTGGGAGACGCCACTGGTGCCTTCCTTGCCTCAGCTCCAATCCTGCCTTGCCTTTGCACATAGGTGCCAGGCGTTTGGGGAGGGCTTAGGGGGTGGTGGGTTGCACACTGCCAAGGGCTTCAGCAGTGAGAGCTCTGTCAGAGGGAAGGGAAGGGCAACTGCAGGGCTCCTCCAGCGGTTTCTAGGCCGCCTAGAATCAGCGCCGCACCGAGAGCACCAGGCTCCCAGGGCCCCTGGCTGGGGTTTTCAGCCCCGCACACACGGAGGCTGATTCCTTGGGTGCCCAGAAAGTGTATGACAGACGTAGGTTCCCTAGCACTCTCCTCCCAGCAGAGACATGTGCAGGTGTTGGGGCCTGATCCTGCGTGTCTGGGTTCCTGCCCACAGCCCCAACTCAGGGGAAGCAGCCCCTGAGGCAAGACCTGCTGGAGGAGCCCTGCGCCCCCGCCTGATAGGCGAGTGCACAGCCAGCAGGGAAGCGAGCCTCCTCGGGGAAAGAGGAGGCAGCCCAGCCCCGTCAAGTTGAAAGCCCTGCTTGCACGGAGCTAAGTGCGCCTCCAGTACGGCAGAGCTCTAGCTCTGCTCAGAGCCCCGATCTGGCAGAGTTCCTGGCGCGAGGCTGCTCTGCCGGGGGCTAGCCTTGCCCAGACTTGCCTTGCTTTTAGGCTGCCTCTCCAGGAAGGAGCAGGCAGCAGGAGCCTGGGAGTCGCCACTGGCGCCTTTCTTGCCTCAGCTCCAATCCTGCCTTGCCTTTGCACTTAGGTCCCAGTCCTCCTTAAGGAGAGCTTAGGGGCTGGTGGGTTGCACACTGCCAAGGGCTCCAGCAGTGAGAATTCTGTCAGAGGGAAGGGAAGGGCAACTGCAGGGCTCCTCCAGCGGTTGCTTGGCCGCCCAGATTCAGCGCCACACGGAGAGCACCAGGCTCCCAGGCCCCTGGCTGGGGTTTTCAGCCCCGCACACACGGAGGCTGATTCCTTGGGTGCCCAGAAAGTGTATGACAGACGTAGGTTCCCTAGCACTCTCCTCCCCAGCAGAGACATGTGCAGGTGTTTGGGGCCTGATCCTGCGTGTCTGGGTTCCTGCCCACAGCCCCAACTCAGGGGAAGCAGCCCCTGAGGCAAGACCTGCTGGAGGAGCCCTGCGCCCCGCCTGATAGGCGAGTGCACAGCCAGCAGGGAAGCGAGCCTCCTCGGGGGAAGAGGAGGCAGCAAGTCCCCGTCAAGCTGAAATCCCTGCTTACACGAAGCTAAGTGCGACTCCAGTACGGCAGATCTCTAGCTCTGTTCAGAGGCCCGATCTGGCAGAGTTCCTGGCACCAAGATGCTCTGCCATAGGCGAGCCTTGCGCAGACTTGCCTTGCTTTAAGGCTCCCTCCCCAGGAAGGAGCAGGCTGTGTGAGGCTCGGAAACGCCACTGGCGCCTTCCTGGCTTCAGCTCTACCCCTGCCTTGCCTTTGCACTTAGGTCCCAAGCGTCCTTGAGGAGGGCTTAGGGGCTGGTGGGTTGCACACTGCCAAGGGCTCCAGCAGTGAAAGCTCTGTCAGAGGGAAGCGAAGGGCAACAGCAGGGCTCCTTCAGCGGTTCCTTGGCCGCCCAGACAAAGCTCCGCACGGAGAGCACCAGGTTCCAAGGGCCCCTGGCTGGGTTTTGCATCCCCACACTCCCAGAGGCTGACTCCGTGGGTGCCTAGAAAGTGTGTGAGAGACGTAGGTTCCCTAGCACTCTCCTCCCCAGCAGAGACATGTGCAGGTGGTTGGGGCCTTATCCTGCGTGTCTGGGTTCCCGCCCACAGCCTCAACTCAGGGGAAGCAGCCCCTGAGGCAAGACCTGCTGGAGGAGCCCTGCGCGCCCGCCTGATAGGCGAGAGCACAGCCAGCAGTGTAGCGAGCCTCCTCGGAGAAGAGGAGGCAGCCGAGCCCAGTCAAGAGGAAAGCCCTGCTTGCACGGAGCTAAGTGGGCCTCCAGTACGGCAGAGCTCTAGCTCTGCTCAGAGCCCCGATCTGGCAGAGTTTCTGGCGCGAGGCTGCTCGGCCGGGGGCTCGCCTTGCCCAGACTTGCCTTGCTTTTAGGCTCCCTCCCCAGGAAGGAGCTGTCTGAGCGAGCCTGGGAGACGCCACTGGTGCCTTCCTTGCCTCAGCTCCAATCCTGCCTTGCCTTTGCACATAGGTGCCAGGCGTTTGGGAGGGCTTAGGGGGTGGTGGGTTGCACACTGCCAAGGGCTTCAGCAGTGAGAGCTCTGTCAGAGGGAAGGGAAGGGCAACTGCAGGGCTCCTCCAGCGGTTTCTAGGCCGCCTAGAATCAGCGCCGCACCGAGAGCACCAGGCTCCCAGGGCCCCTGGCTGGGGTTTTCAGCCCCGCACACACGGAGGCTGATTCCTTGGGTGCCCAGAAAGTGTATGACAGACGTAGGTTCCCTAGCACTCTCCTCCCCAGCAGAGACATGTGCAGGTGGTTGGGGCCTGATCCTGCGTGTCTGGGTTCCTGCCCACAGCCCCAACTCAGGGGAAGCAGCCCCTGAGGCAAGACCTGCTGGAGGAGCCCTGCGCCCCGCCTGATAGGCGAGTGCACAGCCAGCAGGGAAGCGAGCCTCCTCGGGGGAAGAGGAGGCAGCCCAGCCCCGTCAAGTTGAAAGCCCTGCTTGCACGGAGCTAAGTGCGCCTCCAGTACGGCAGAGCTCTAGCTCTGCTCAGAGCCCCGATCTGGCAGAGTTCCTGGCGCGAGGCTGCTCTGCCGGGGGGCTAGCCTTGCCCAGACTTGCCTTGCTTTTAGGCTGCCTCTCCAGGAAGGAGCAGGCAGCAGGAGCCTGGGAGTCGCCACTGGCGCCTTTCTTGCCTCAGCTCCAATCCTGCCTTGCCTTTGCACTTAGGTCCCAGTCCTCCTTAAGGAGAGCTTAGGGGCTGGTGGGTTGCACACTGCCAAGGGCTCCAGCAGTGAGAATTCTGTCAGAGGGAAGGGAAGGGCAACTGCAGGGCTCCTCCAGCGGTTGCTTGGCCGCCCAGATTCAGCGCCACACGGAGAGCACCAGGCTCCCAGGGCCCCTGGCTGGGGTTTTCAGCCCCGCACACACGGAGGCTGATTCCTTGGGTGCCCAGAAAGTGTATGACAGACGTAGGTTCCCTAGCACTCTCCTCCCCAGCAGAGACATGTGCAGGTGTTTGGGGCCTGATCCTGCGTGTCTGGGTTCCTGCCCACAGCCCCAACTCAGGGGAAGCAGCCCCTGAGGCAAGACCTGCTGGAGGAGCCCTGCGCCCCCGCCTGATAGGCGAGTGCACAGCCAGCAGGGAAGCGAGCCTCCTCGGGGGAAGAGGAGGCAGCAAGTCCCCGTCAAGCTGAAAGGCCTCCAGTACGGCAGATCTCTAGCTCTGTTCAGAGGCCCGATCTGGCAGAGTTCCTGGCACCAAGATGCTCTGCCATAGGCGAGCCTTGCGCAGACTTGCCTTGCTTTAAGGCTCCCTCCCCAGGAAGGAGCAGGCTGTGTGAGGCTCGGAAACGCCACTGGCGGCCTTCCTGGCTTCAGCTCTACCCCTGCCTTGCCTTTGCACTTAGGTCCAAGCGTCCTTGAGGAGGGCTTAGGGGCTGGTGGGTTGCACACTGCCAAGGGCTCCAGCAGTGAAAGCTCTGTCAGAGGGAAGGAAGGGCAACAGCAGGGCTCCTCAGCGGTTCCTTGGCCGCCCAGACAAAGCTCCGCACGGAGAGCACCAGGTTCCAAGGGCCCCCTGGCTGGGTTTTTGCATCCCCACACTCCGAGGCTGACTCCGTGGGTGCCAGAAAGTGTGTGAGAGACGTAGGTTCCCTAGCACTCTCCTCCCCAGCAGAGACATGTGCAGGTGGTTGGGGCCTGATCCTGCGTGTCTGGGTTCCCGCCCACAGCCCAACTCAGGGGAAGCAGCCCCTGAGGCAAGACCTGCTGGAGGAGCCCTGCGCCCCCCTGATAGGCGAGTGCACAGCCAGCAGGGAAGCGAGCCTCCTCGGGGAAGAGGAGGCAGCAGCCCCGTCAAGAGAAAGCCCTGCTTGCACGGCTAAGTGGGCCTCCAGTACGGCAGAGCTCTAGCTCTGCTCAGAGCCCGATCTGGCAGAGTTCCTGGCGCGAGGCTGCTCTGCCGGGGCTAGCCTTGCCCAGACTTGCCTTGCTTTTAGGCTCCTCCCAGGAAGGAGCAGGCAGCAGGAGCTGGGAGTCGCCACTGGCGCCTTTCTTGCCTCAGCTCCCCTGCCTTGCCTTTGCACTTAGGTCCCAGTCGTCCTTAAGGAGGGCTTAGGGGCTGGGGTTGCACACTGCCAAGGGCTCCAGCAGTGAGAATTCTGTCAGAGGGAAGGGAAGGGCAACTGCAGGGCTCCTCCAGCGGTTGCTTGGCCGCCCAGATTCAGCGCCACACGGAGAGCACCAGGCTCCCAGGGCCCCTGGCTGGGGTTTTCAGCCCGCACACACGGAGGCTGATTCCTTGGGTGCCCAGAAAGTGTATGACAGACGTAGGTTCCCTAGCACTCTCCTCCCCAGCAGAGACATGTGCAGGTGTTTGGGGCCTGATCCTGCGTGTCTGGGTTCCTGCCCACAGCCCCAACTCAGGGGAAGCAGCCCTGAGGCAAGACCTGCTGGAGGAGCCCTGCGCCCCGCCTGATAGGCGAGTGCACAGCCAGCAGGGAAGCGAGCCTCCTCGGGGAAGAGGAGGCAGCAAGTCCCGTCAAGCTGAAATCCCCCTGCTTACACGAAGCTAAGTGCGACTCCAGTACGGCAGATCTCTAGCTCTGTTCAGAGCCCGATCTGGCAGAGTTCCTGGCACCAAGATGCTCTGCCATAGGCGAGCCTTGCGCAGACTTGCCTTGCTTTAAGGCTCCTCCCCAGGAAGGAGCAGGCTGTGTGAGGCTCGGAAACGCCACTGGGGCCTTCCTGGCTTCAGCTCTACCCCTGCCTTGCCTTTGCACTTAGGTCCCAAGCGTCCTTGAGGAGGGCTTAGGGGCTGGTGGGTTGCACACTGCCAAGGGCTCCAGCAGTGAAAGCTCTGTCAGAGGGAAGGGAAGGGCAACAGCAGGGCTCCTTCAGCGGTTCCTTGGCCGCCCAGACAAAGCTCCGCACGGAGAGCACCAGGTTCCAAGGGCCCCTGGCTGGGTTTTGCATCCCCCACACTCCGGAGGCTGACTCCGTGGGTGCCTAGAAAGTGTGTGAGAGACGTAGGTTCCCTAGCACTCTCCTCCCCCAGCAGAGACATGTGCAGGTGGTTGGGGCCTGATCCTGCGTGTCTGGGTTCCTGCCCACAGCCCAACTCAGGGGAAGCAGCCCCTGAGGCAAGACCTGCTGGAGGAGCCCTGCGCGCCCGCCTGATAGGCGAGTGCACAGCCAGCAGGGAAGCGAGCCTCCTCGGGGAAGAGGAGGAGCCGCAGCCCGTCAAGGAAAGCCCTGCTTGCACGAGCTAAGTGCGCCTCCAGTACGGCAGAGCTCTAGCTCTGCTCAGAGCCCGATCTGGCAGAGTTCTGGCGCCGGCTGCTCGGGGGCTAGCCTTGGCAGACTTGCCTTGCTTTTAGGCTCCTCCCAGGAAGGAGCTGTCTGGCGAGCCTGGGAACGCCACTGGCGCCTTCCTTGCCTTCAGCTCCAATGCCTTGCTTGCCTTTGCACTTAGGTGCCAGGCGTCCTTGGAGGGCTTAGGGGCTGGTGGGTTGCACACTGCCAAGGGCTCAGCAGTGAGAAGCTCTGTCAGAGGGAAGGGAAGGGCAACTGCAGGGCTCCTCCAGCGGTTCTAGGCCGCCCAGAAAGCGCCGCACGAGAGCACCAGGCTCCCAGGGCCCCTGGCTGGGGTTTTCAGCCCCCGCACACACGGAGGCTGATTCCTTGGGTGCCCAGAAAGTGTATGACAGACGTAGGTTCCCTAGCACTCTCCTCCCCAGCAGAGACATGTGCAGGTGGTTGGGGGGCCTGATCCTGCGTGTCTGGGTTCCCGCCCACAGCCCCCAACTCAGGGGAAGCAGCCCCTGAGGCAAGACCTGCTGGAGGAGCCCTGCGCCCCCGCCTGATAGGCGAGTGCACAGCCAGCAGGAAGCGAGCCTCCTCGGGAAGAGGAGGCAGCCGAGCCCGTCAAGGAAAGCCCTGCTTGCACGGAGCTAAGTGCGCCTCCAGTACGGCAGAGCTCTAGCTCTGCTCAGAGCCCCGATCTGGCAGAGTTCCTGGCGCGGGCTGCTCTGCCGGGGGCTAGCCTTGCCAGACTTGCCTTGCTTTTTAGGCTGCCTCCCCAGGAAGGAGCAGGCAGCAGGAGCCTGGGAGTCGCCACTGGGCCTTCCTTGGCCTCAGCTCCAATCCTGCCTTGCCTTTGCACTTAGGTCCCAGTTGGAGAGCTTAGGGGTGGTGGGTTGCACACTGCCAAGGCTCCAGCAGTGAGATTCTGTCAGAGGGAAGGGAAGGGCAACTGCAGGGCTCCTCCAGCGGTTGCTTGGCCGCCCAGATCAGCGCCGCACGGAGAGCACCAGGCTCCCAGGGCCCTGGCTGGGTTTTCAGCCCCGCACACACGGAGCTGATTCCTTGGGTGCCCAGAAAGTGTATGACAGACGTAGGTTCCCTAGCACTCTCCTCCCCAGCAGAGACATGTGCAGGTGTTTTTGGGGCCTGATCCTGCGTGTCTGGGTTCCTGCCCACAGCCCCAACTCAGGGGAAGCAGCCCCTGAGGCAAGACCTGCTGGAGGAGCCCTGCGCCCCGCCTGATAGGCGAGTGCACAGCCAGCAGGGAAGCGAGCCTCCTCGGGGAAGAGGAGGCAGCAAGTCCCCGTCAAGTGAAATCCTGCTTAACGAAGCTAAGTGCGACCTCCAGTACGGCAGATCTCTAGCTCTGTTCAGAGCCCGATCTGGCAGAGTTCCTGGCACCGAAGATGCTCTGCATAGGCGAGCCTTGCGCAGACTTGCCTTGCCTTTAAGGCTGCCTCCCAGGAAGGAGCAGGCTGTGTGAGGCTCGGAAACGCCAACTGGCGCCTTCCTGGCTTCAGCTCTACCCCTGCCTTGCCTTTGCACTTAGGTCCCCAGCGTCCTTGAGGAGGGCTTAGGGGCTGGTGGGTTGCACACTGCCAAGGGCTCCAGCAGTGAAAGCTCTGTCAGAGGGAAGCGAAGGGCAACAGCAGGGCTCCTTCAGCGGTTCCTTGGCCGCCCAGACAAGCTCCGCACGGAGAGCACCAGGTTCCAGGGCCCCTGGCTGGGTTTTGCATCCCCACACTCCCAGAGGCTGACTCCGTGGGTGCCTAGAAAGTGTGTAAGAGACGTAGGTTCCCTAGCACTCTCCTCCCCAGCAGAGACATGTGCAGGTGGTTGGGCCTGATCCTGCGTGTCTGGGTTCCCGCCCACAGCCCCCAACTCAGGGGAAGCAGCCCCTGAGGCAAGACCCTGGAGGAGCCCTGCGCCCCGCCTGATAGGCGAGCACAGCCAGCAGTGTAGCGAGCCTCCTCGGAGAAGAGGAGGCAGCCGCCCAGTCAAGAGGAAAGCCCTGCTTGCAACGGAGCTAAGTGGGCCTCCAGTACGGCAGAGCTCTAGCTGCTCAGAGCCCATCTGGCAGAGTTTCTGGCGCGAGCTGCTCGGCCGGGGCTCGCCTTGCCCAGACTTGCCTTGCTTTTAGGCTGCCCTCCCCCAGGAAGGAGCTGTCTGAGCGAGCCTGGAGACGCACACTGGTGCCTTCCTTGCCTCAGCTCCAATCCTGCCTTGCCTTTGCACATAGGTGCCAGCGTCTTGGGGAGGCTTAGGGGGTGGTGGGTTGCACACTGCCAAGGGCTTCAGCAGTGAGAGCTCTGTCAGAGGGAAGGGAAGGGCAACTGCAGGCTCCTCCAGCGGTTTTGGCCGCCTAGAATCAGCGCCGCACCGAGAGGCACCAGGCTCCCAGGGCCCCTGGCTGGGGTTTTCAGCC
>NW_017214129.1:0-14970 GCF_001704415.2 Capra hircus
GGGGAGTCAGTCCTCGTCTCGAAATGGGGCATTCACGTGCGATTTCCTATCGAGCTGTAGCAGCAGTGTCACGCTTCCCTTCCCGTCAATCAAGGGATCTGTGGCTTTCCCCCTCGAGGCTTGCCCACGAGGCTTTCCCACAGGGCTGTCCACCAGCCACCGTGGTGAGAGTGGATCCTCGCTTGAAAGTCGTGACAGTGCAGGGAAAATTGGTTTCACTGGAATGGACTGAGACATCTGGGGGACTGTGGGAATGGTGTCACGACCGCTGGAGTAACCTCTCGCCCTTCCTGTGGAGAGCCCCTCCTCTAGAGATGCTAGGGAACGCCGGGAATTCTTTCCCGACGACGCAGGGAAAGGATCCCTCCTCTCGAGCTAGGAGGCGGAAACGGGGCTCCTCTGGATGAGGGAGGGACTCTCGTGATTCCTCTCGAGTGGAGACGGGTATGTCGGGGTACTTTTTGAGTTGCAGCAAGGCTGTGAAGGACCCTTTGGAAGTTCCAGAGGTTAGGTGTGATTAGCCTCGAGACGCCTCAGCGGAAATGGGCCTCATCTCGCCTGGAGGGGAGAACCTCCTGGATTTTCTCGAGTTGTGGCAGGTGCTCTCGGCCTTATGACGGGGACTTCAGGGACCGCGCTGTGGTGGCCTCAGGAAAGGCAGTCCCCATGCGAGTTGCTCGGGGGCCTCTCGGATTCCACTCCCGTATATGCCGGGGCCTATGACCTTGTGTTGAGTGGCTGCCGGAACCTGAGGATTCCTCTCCAGTGCTGACCTGGATTGGGGTACTTCTGGAGTTTCCCCAGGGGAGTCAGTCCTCAACTCGAGTGGGGGCATGCACGTGCGCTTTCCTCTCGAGCTGTAGCAGCAGTGTCACGCTTCCCTTCGCGTGGATCAAGGGATCTGTGGCTTTCCCTCGAGGCTTTCCACAAGGCTTTCCCACGAGACTTTCCCACAGGGCTGTCCCACGGGCCACCGAGGTGTGAGTCGATCCTTGGCTTGGAAGTCGAGGCAGTGCAGGGAAAACAGGTGTTCCTGGAATGGACTGAGACATCTGGGGACTCTGGAAATGGTGGCACGACCCTGGAGTTCCTCTCGCCTTTCCTGTGGAGAGCGCCTCCTCTTGAGATGTGACGGGAATGCCGGGAAATCTTTCCCGACACGCAGGGAAAGGATCCCTGCTCTCGAGCTAGGAGGTGGAAACGGGGCTCCTCTGGATGAGGGAGGGACTCTCGTGATTCCCTTCGAGTGGAGACGGGTATGTCGGGGTACTTCTTGAGTTGCAGCAAGGGTGTGAAGGACCCTTTGGAAGTTCCAGAGGTTAGTGTGATTAGCCTCGAGACGCCTCAGCGGAAATGGGCCTCATCTCGCCTGGAGGGGAGAACCTCCTGGATTTTCTCGAGTTGTGGCAGTGCTCTGGCTTATGACGGGGACCTCAGGGACCCGCTCTGGTGGCCTCAGGAAAGGCCAGTCCCCATGCGAGTTGCTCGGGGGCCTCTCGGGATTCCTCTCCCGTCGATGCCGGGGCCTAAGACTGCCGGGAGCCAGTGTGAGGAAGCCCGCCAGTGACAAGGTTATGAGGAAGGAAGCTGACATAAGCAAGGCGTGCTCAGACTTCAGGGACCCCTCTGGAAATTTTTATGCATGTACCCCAACAAAAATCTGCCGGTTTTTGTGCTCTGCTTTTTCACTCTTCTGACCTTTTCTGGAAAAAGTCAATTCAGGGCGTTAGTCTTCTGCATTTGAAAGAGTGTTTCAATCCAAAAACCCTCTGATGGCTTTCTAGCCTGCCTGTAGGACTCGTACAGCTGCGCTTGTGATTGTTTGAGGCCTCCTGACCGCAGGAGGCACAGGAAGCTTAAACATCCTAGGAATGCAGGAGCTTCCGAGGAGTCAAAATCTTTAGAATAGGACTGATTAAAAGTTTCATTTTTGGGGTCAATGCTTGCTGCCAAATTTTCATATCCTTTATTTTTAGATATAGTTGGTATATAGAAAAACAAGTAGTAGACCTGGTATTAGCAACATTAGATCTTTGAGTTAAGTACTTTCTTGGTTATAACCCACTGCACCTTTGTTCTATAGAGATGTAACTTTAATGCTTTAAGGAGATGCAGATTAAAGAAAAACACTTCAGGGGAAACAAAATTAACATTCATTAAGGAAGAGAGCCAAAAAGTGTTAACAAGCCTCTTGGCCAGAAGATAATGTAAATCACCTGAGACCTTTTGTATACAAAATGATATACAGAAAGAATCTGGGTTGTGAACGCTACATAATTTTGTGTTATCCATTGATCTCCATGTTTTATCAAAAGTATAAAAGGCCTTCTGAACAATAAAGGAGGAGGCCAGGGCCGGGGGCCAGTTTCTCGGACCAGCTTCTCGAACTAGTCTCTCAGCCTGGTTTCTTGGGACTCTGGCTCCCCCCGTGTCTTTCTCTCTCTTTCTTCTTCTCTACCTTTCCTTCTCTCTGCTCTTTACTTTAACTTCAGGCTGAATCTCCACCTGGAGTGCGGAGGCTCGCCAGGTCTACTTACTTGCCCTGGCTGTTAAGACCCGCACGAAAGGGAGCTTAAGGCGAGGCACCCTTAGATATTCAAGCGGGCGCCGGTGGCCCAACGTAGGTGGTGCAAATTCCTTGTCTGGAATTTTATTGGCCTTCCGCGTAAACCAAGCTATTCAGCCCTCTTCCTCCACTTAATCTTCTTACTACACTATAGTTTCCTAATCTAATCTTACATTAATAAATAAACAAGTCTTTCCATGCCAACGCCGTCCACCCTTCGAATTCCCTGGATCCACCGGGGCTGGACCCCAGCATAAGACCTTGTGTGGAGTCAGTGCCGGAACCTGAGGATTCCTCTCCAGTGCTGACATGGATCTTGGGGTACTTCTGGAGTCTCCCCAGGGGAGTCAGTCTTCGTCGCGAGTGGGGGCATGCACGTGCGCTTTCCTCCCGAGCTGTAGCAGCAGTGTCATGCTCCCGTTCGCGTGGATCAAGGGATCTGTGGCTTTCCCACGAGGCTTTCCCTCGAGGCTTTCCCACGAGGCTTTCCCGCAAGGCTTTCCCGCAGGGCTGTCCCACGTGCCACCGTGGTGTGAGTCGATCCTCGGCTTGAAAGTCGAGGACAGTGCAGGGAAAACAGGTTTCCCTGGAATGGATTGAGACATCTGGGGGACTCTGGGAATGGTGGCACGACCCTGGAGTTCCTCTCGCCTTTCCTGTGGAGAGTGCCTCCTCTTGAGATGCGTCGGGAACGCCGGGAATTCTTTCCCGAACACGCAGGGAAAGGATCCCTACTCTCGAGCTAGGAGGCGGAAACGGGGCTCCTCTGGATGTGGGCGGGACTCTCGTGCTTCCTCTCGAGTGGAGACGGGTATGTGGGGGAACTTCTTGAGTTTGCAGCAAGGGTGTGAAGGACCCATAGGAAGTTCCAGAGGTTAGGTGTGATTAGCCTTGAGACGCCGCAGCGGAAATGGGCCTCATCTCGCTTGGAGGGGAGAACCTCCTGGATTTTCTCGAGTAGCGGCAGGTGCTCTCGACTTACGACGGGGACCTCAGGAACCCGCTGTGGTGGCCTCAGGAAAGGCCAGTCCCCATGCGAGATGCTCGGTGGTCTCTCGGGATTCCTCTCCCAGTCGATGCCCGGGCCTAAGACCTTGTGTGGAGTCAGTGCCGGAACCTGAGGATTCCTCTCCAGTGCTGACATGGATCTTGGGGTAATTCTGGAGTCTCCCCAGGGGAGTCAGATCTCCTCTTGAGTGGGGGCATGCACGTTCGCTTTCCTCCCGAGCTCTAGCAGCATTTTCTCGCTTCCCTTCGAGTGGATCAAGGCATCTGAGGATTTCCCTCGAGGCTTTCCCACGAGGCTTTCCCAAGAGGCTTTCTCACAGGGCTGTCCCACGTGCCCCCGTGGTGTGAGTCGATCCTCGGCTTGAAAGTCGAGGCAGTGCAGGGAAAACAGGTTTCCCTGGAATGGACTGAGACATCTGGGAGACTCTGGGAATGGTAGCACGACCCTGGAGTTCCTCTCGCCTTTCCTGTGGAGAGTGCATCCTCTTGAGATGTGAGGGGAATGCCAGGAATTCTTTCCCCACCACGCAGGGAAAGGATTCCTCCTCTCGTCCTATGAGGCAGGAAACGGGGGTCCTGTGCATGTGGTTGGGACTCTCGTGCTTCCTCTCGAGTGGAGACGGGTATGTCAGGGAACTTCTTGAGTTGCAGCAAGGGTGTGAAGGATCCTTTGGAAGTTCCAGAGGTTAGATGTGATTACACTCGAGACGCCTCTGTGGAAATGGGCATCATCTCGCCTAGAGGGGAGAACCTCCTGTATTTTCTCGAGTTGTGGCAGGTGCCCTCGACTTACGATGGGCCCTCAGGGACCGGCTCTGGTGGCCTCAGGAAAAGCCAGTCCCCATGCGAGTTGCTCGGGTGCCTCTCGGGATTGCTCTGCCGTCGATGCCAGGGCCTAAGACCTTGTGTGGAGTCGGTGCTGGAACCTGAGGATTTCTCTCCAGTGCTGACATGGATCTTGGGGTACTTCTGGAGTCTCCCCTGGGAGTCAGTCCTCGTCTCGAGTGGGGGCATGCACGTGTGCTTACCTCCCAAGCTTTATCAGCAGTGTCACGCTTCCCTTCGCGTGGATCAAGGGATCTGTGACTTTACCTCGAGGTGTTCCCCCGAGGCTTTCCCTCGAGGCTTTCCCACAGGGCTGTCCCTGGTGCCACTGTGGTGTGACTCTATCCTCGGATTGAAAGTCGAGGCAGTGCAGGGAAAACAGGTTTCCCTGGAATTGACTGAGACATCCGGGGGACTCTGGGAATGGTGGCACGACCTGGAGTTCCTCTCACCTTTACTGTTTAGAGCGCCTCCTCTTGAGATGCGACGGTAACGCCGGGAATTCTTTCCGGACACCCAGGGAAAGGATCCCTCCTCTCGAGATACGAGGCGGAAACACGGCTCATCTGAATGTGGGCTGGGCTCTCGTGCTTCCTCTCGAGTGGAGACGGGTATGTAGGGGAACTTCTTGAGTTGCAGCAAGGGTGTGAAGGACCCTTTCGAAGTTCCAGAGTTTAGGTGTGATTAGACTCGAGACGTCTCAGCGGAAAAGGGCCTCATCTCGACCTGGAGGGGAGAACCTCCTGGATTTTCTCAAGTTGCGGCAGGTGCTGTCGACTTAGGACGGGGACCTCAGGGACCCGCTCTGGTGGCCTCAGGAAAGGCCAGTACCCATGCGAGTTGCTCAGGGGCCTTTCGGAATTCCTCTCCCATCGATGCTGGGGCCTAAGACCTTGTGTGGAGTCGGTGCCATAACCTGAGGATTCCTCTCCAGTGCTGACATGGTTCTTGGGGTACTTCTGGAGTCTCCCCAGGGAGTAAGTCCTCGTCTCTAGTGGGGACATGCACGTGCGCTTTCCTCCCGAGCTGTAGCAGCAGTGTCACGCTTCCCTTCGCGTGGATCAAGGGATCTCTGGCTTTCCCTAGAGGCTTTCCCTCGAGGCTTTCCCACAGGGCTGTCCCACGTGCTACAGTGGTGTGATTCGATCCTCGGCTTGAAAGTCGAGGCAGGGCAGGGAAAACAGTTTTCCCTGGAATGGACTGAGACACATGGGGGACTCTGGGAATGGTGGCACGACCCTGGAGTTCCTCTCGTCTTTAGTGTGGAGAGCGCCTCCTCTTGAGATGCCATGGGAACGCCGGGAATTCTTGACCTAACACGCAGGGAAAGGATCCCTCCTCTCGAGCTAGGAGGCAGAAAAGGGGCTCCACTGGATGTGGGCGGGATTCTTGTGCTTCCTCTCAAGTGGAGACGGGTATGTTGGGGAACTTCTTGAGTTGAAGCAAGGGTGTGAAGGACTCTTTGGAAGTTCGAGAGGTTAGGTGTGATTAGCCTCGAGACACCTCAGCGGAAATGGGCCTCATCTCACCTGGAGGGGAGAACCTCCTGGTATTTTCTCAAGTTGCGGCAGGTGCTGTTGACTTAGGACGGGGACCTCAGGGACCCGCTCTGGTGGCCTCAGGAAAGGCCAGTACCCATGCGAGTTGCTCGGGGGCCTCTCGGGATTCCTCTCTCCGTCGATGTCGGGGCCTAAGACCTTGTGTGCAGTCGGTGCCGGAACCTGAGGATTCCTTTCCAGTGCTGACATGGGTCTTGGGGTACCTCTGGAGTCTCCCCAGGGGATTCAGGCCTCGTCTCGAGTGGGGGCATGAGCGTGCCCTTTCCTCCCATGCTGTAGTAGCAGTGTCATGCTTCTGCTTGCATGGACCAAGGGATCTGTGACTTTCCCTCGAGTCTTTCCCACGAGGCTCTCCCACAGGGCTGTCCCACGTGTCACGGTGGTGTGAGTCGATCCTCGGCGTGAAAGCCGAGGCAGTGTAGGGAAAACAGGTTCCT
Organism: Capra hircus; assembly: GCF_001704415.2. Lineage (NCBI taxonomy): Eukaryota > Metazoa > Chordata > Mammalia > Artiodactyla > Bovidae > Capra > Capra hircus. The sequence continues at coordinate 6,396 of NW_017214129.1, forward strand.
GTGGAATAGACTGAGACATCTGGGGGAGTCTTGGAATGGTGGCACGACCCTGCAGTTCCTATCCCCTTTCCTTTGGAGAGCGCCTCCTCTTGAGATGCGATGGGAATACCGGGAATTCTTTCCCGACCAAGTAGGGAAAGGATCCCTCATCTCGAGCTACGAGCCAGAAACGGAGCTCCTCTGGATGTGGCCGGGACCCTCGTGCTTCCTCTTGAGTGGAAACGGGTATGTCGGGGAACTTCTTGAGTTGCAGCATGACTGTGCAAGACTCTTTAGAAGTTCCAGAGTTCACGTGTGATTAGCCTCGAGACACCTCAGTGGAAACGGTCCTCATCTCACCTGCAGGGGAGAACCTCCTGGATTTTACAGAACTGCGGCAGGTGCTCTCGACTTATGACGGGGACCTCATGGACCCGCTCTGGTGACCTCAAGAAAGGCCAGTCCCCAAGCGAGTTGCTAGAGGTCCTGTCGCTATTCCTCTCCCGTCGATGCCAGGGCCTAAGACCTTGTGTGGAGTCGGGGCCGGAACCTGAGGATTCCTCTCCAGGGCTGACATGCATCTTGGGGTATTTCTGGAGTCTCCCCAGGGGAGTCAGTTCTCGTCTCGAGTAGGGGCATGCACGTGCGCTTTCCTCCCGTGCTGTAGCAGCAGTGTCACGCTTCCCGTCGCGTGGATTAAGGGATCTGTGGCTTTCCCTCGATGCTTTCCCACGAGGCTTTCCCACAGGTTTGTCACACGTGCCACCGTGGTGTGAGTCGATCCTCGGTGTGAAAGTCGAAGCAGTGCAGGGAAAACAGGATCCTCTGGAATGGACTGAGACATCTGGGGGACTCTTGGAATGGTGGCACGACCCATGAGTTCCTCTCGCCTTTCCTGTGCAGCGCGCCTCCTCTTGAGATGCGTCGAAACGTCGGGAATTCTTTCCCGAGGAAGCAGGGAAGGATCCCTCATCTCGAGCTTGGCGGCGGAAACGGAGCTCCTCTGGCGGTGGCCGGACCCTCGTGCTTCCTCTGGAGTGGAGACGGGTATGTCGGGGAACTTCTTGAGTTTTAGCAAGGGTGTTTAGGACACTTTGGAAGTTCCAGAGTTTAGGTGTGATTATTCTCGAGACGCCGCAGAGAAAATGGGCCTCATCTCGACTGGAGCAGAGAACCTCCTGGATTTTCTCGAGTTGCGGCAGGTACTCTCGACATACGACCGTGACCTCAGGGACAGTGTAGCAGATGTGTCACGCTTCCCGTCGCGGGGATCAAGGGATCTGTGGCTTTCCCTCGAGGCTTTCTCACAGGGCTGTCCCACATGCCACCATGGTGTGAGTGGATCCTCGGCGTGAAAGTCGAGGCAGTGCTGGGAAAACGGTTTCCTCTGAAATGGACTGAGACATCTGGGGGACTCTTGAAATGGTGGCACGACCCTGGAGTTCCTCTCGCCTTTCCTATTGAGAACCCTTGCTCTTGAGATGCCATGGGAACGCCAAAAAATCTTTCCTGACTAAGCAGGATAGGATCCTCATCTCGGAAACGGGGTTCCTCTGAATGTGGGCGGAACCCTCTTGCTTCCTCTCGTGTGGAGACGGGTATGTCGGGGAACTTCTTGAGTTGCAGAAAGGACCCTTTTTAATTTCCAGAGATTAGGTGTGATGAGCCTCCAGACACCTCAGAGGAAACTGGCCTCATCCCGCCTGGAGGGGAGAACCTCCTGGATTTTACCCAGTTGCGGCAGGTGCTCTTGAGTTACGACGGGTCCTCAGGGACCCGCTCTGGTGGCCTCAGGAAAGTCCAGTCCCCATGTGAGTTACCAGGGGGCCTCTAGGGATTCCTCTCCCATCGATGCCGGTGCCTAAGACCTTGTGTGGAGTCGGGGCCAGACCCAGAGGATGCCTCTCCAGTGCTGACATGAATCTTTCCGTACTTCTGGAGTCTCACCAGGGGAGTCAGTCCTCATCTCGTGTGGGGGCATGCACCTGCCATTTCCTCACGACCTGCAGCAGCAGTGTCACGCTTGCCGACGTGTGGATCAAGGGATCTGTCGCTTTCCATTGAGGCTTTCCCACGAGGCTTTCCAACAGGGCTGTCCCACGTGCCACGGTGGTGTGAGTCGATCCTCGGCGTGAACGTCGAGGCAGTGCAGGGAAAACAGTTTCTTCTGGAATGGACTTAGACATCTGGGGGACTCTTGGAATGCTGGCAAGGCCCTGGAGTTCCTCTCGTCTTTCCTGTTGAGAGCGCCTCCTCTTGAGATGCGACAGGAAGGCCGGGAATTCTTTCCCGACGACGAAGGGAAAGGATCCCTCTTCTCGAGCTACGAGGCGGAAACGGGGCTCCGCTGGATATGGGCGGGACCCTCGTCCTTCCTCTCGAGTGGATATGGGTATGTCGGAGAACTTCTTGACTTGCAGCAAGGGTGTGAAGGACCCTTTGGAAGTTCCAGAGGTTAGGTGTGATTAGCCTCGAGACGCCTCAGCGGAAATGGGCCTCATCTCGCCTGGAGGGGAGAACCTCCTGGATTTTCTCGAGTTGCGGCAGGTGCTCTCGAGTTACGACGGAGACCTCAGGGACCCGCTCTGGTGTCCTCAGGAAAGGCCAGTCCCCATGCGAGGTGCTAGGGGGCCTCTCAGTATTCCTCTCCCGTTGATGCCAGGGCCTAAGACCTTGTGTGGAGTAGGGACCGGAACCTGAGGATTCCTCTCCAGTGCTGACATGGATCTTGGCGTACTTGTGGAGTCTCCCAAGCTTGCGTCAGTCCTCGGCTCGAGTGGGGTCATGCACGTGCGCTTTCCTCCCGAGCGGTAGCAGCAGTGTCACGCTTCCCTTCTCGTGGATCAAGGAATCTGTGGCTTTCCCTGGAGTCTTTCCCATGAGGCTTTCCCACAGGGCTATTCCACTTGCCACCATGGTGTGAGTCGATCCTCGGCGTGAAAGTCGAACCAGTGCAGGGAAAACAGGAACCTCCTTCCCCACAGTAGGGGATACACTGTCCCCTTGGGCGGGTATCTCCAGGGCACTCGCGCTGGGGGGTTGCCCGCGGAGGTGCGGGCCTCAGGCTCCACGTGAGAAAAGCCCCAAATGGCATTAGCTGCCAGTCCAGACGCTGGCCCCTCAGGTCTCTGGCCGGAGCCTTGGGCTCCAGGCAACTCAAAGCCCTCGGGGGTGGCACTCTGGGACTGCTGTAGGGAAAGGATGCCAAGAGCCCACGGAGGAGTTGGGGAGGGGGCATGGGGGAAACGGAGGCGAGGACAGCGAGGGATCTAGGTGGAGGCGCTGGAGAGAGCGTCTGGTGTCCCGGAATGCCTCGGAGGAGCCAGCGGGGGACAGTCGAGGACCAGGGACCTGTGGAATGTGAAAAGGCGGGAAATCCCAGAGCAAGGCAGGCTGGGAAAGGGGGCGTTGGTGGCCAATTCAAAGGGACCTAGGGGCGTTTCCTGGGCGGTGAGTTCCCTTGGCACTGCTGAGGGCCCCTGATTGATCCACTCGGGGTTGAACCCACACCCCGCTGTGAGGGAGGGCCACAAACCAAAGCCCCCGAACTGCCCGCCCACCCCAACGGGGATCTTGGCGGTCCAGGGCACAGCCGTGCCTGGGAAAAGCCCACTCGCTCCACGGGACTCCGTCCAGGGTCTCTGCTTGGAAAGAGGCCAGGGGCGGCCCCCTCCATCTACCCACCCAAACCCTATTGACGTCAATGGTGGCGGAGACGCCTCCCGTTCTCCAGAGTCCTGAGCTGCTGGGTCCCCGCCCACTCGGCCAGCAGTCTGCAGCGTGCCCGTGTGCCTCTCCCACCATGGCTTCGTCCGGCTCCTCCAGCACCTCAAGCGGTACGTTTGCCCTCGGTCCCTGTGATCGGATCACATCTCAGGGGATTTGCGGGTGGCCTGGGCAAGGGCTCTCGGCCAATGTGTTGACCCCCCTCCCACCCGAGAACGGCTGGGACCCATCGGCCAGGCCCGGGGTTTCGAGGCGTCAGGTGTGCCCAAATTCGGAGGGCGTGGCATCGTTCGTTCATCTTGCTCCTTTGGCACACACATGGCTTCTCCGTTCTCTTTTCTGGGAAGACAGTGTTGTTTCAGGGGGCGTGCTGCGGGGGGCGGGCGCCGGGGTTGGGTGATGGTGGGAGCGGGTGCTTTGCTGGGATGAGGCCCTTTATCCTCACATCTTCATGTGGGAATGGGAGTCGGGGAGCTCTGTGGCCTTGCTGCCATCAGTGGCTTCCTCTGCACAGGGGCCTAGTGGCTTCTGCCTTTTGTCAGGCGTTACGGGGTTTGGGCGTCGCTTTGGTGGCCTTGGCCTTTGCCTTGGCCTGGGCCTTGGCCTTGCCCTTGGCGTTGCCGTTGCCCTTGCCTTGGTCTTGGGCTTGGCCTTGCCCTGCCCTTGAACTTGAACTTGAACTTGACCTTGACCTTGACCTTGAACTTGAACTTGGGCTTGACCTTGAACTTGAAACTTTACGTTGAACTTGAACTTGAACTTGACCGTGGACTTGACTTTGAACTTGAACTTGACCTTGAACTTGATCTTGGACATTGACATTGAACTTGAACTTGAACTTGACCTTGAACTTGAACTTGAACTTCAACTTGAACTTGAACTTGACCTTGACCTTGACCTTGACCTTGAACTTGAACTTCAACTTGAACTTCAACTTGAACTTGTCCTTGAACTTCAACTTGAACTTGTCCTTGACCTTGAACTTGAACTTGACCTTGACCTTGAACTTCACTTTGAACTTGAACTTGACCTTGACCTTGAACTTGACCCTGAACTTGACCTTGACCTTGAACTTGAAGTTGACCTTGAACTTGAACTTGAACTTCAACTTGATCTTGAGCTTGACCTTGACCTTGACTTGAACTTGACCTTGACCTTGATTGACCTTGAACTTGACCTTGACCTTGGACCAACAACGGAAGACCTCGAGATTTGCTCAGAGCACCGGAGGTCCAGAAGCAGGGCCCTGCGACGGGAATGCCGGGAATTCTTTCTCCGACCACGCAGGGAAAGAATCCCTCCTCTGGAACTATGAAGCGGAAACGGGGGTCCTCTGTATGTAAGTGGGACTCTCGTGCTCCTTCTCGATTGGAAACGGGTATGTCGAGGAAATTCTTGAGTTGCAGCAAGGGTGTGAAGGACCCTTTGGAAATTCCAGAGTTTAGGGGTGATTAGCCTCGAGACGCCTCAGCGGAAATGGGCCTCATATCGCCTGATGGGAGAAACTCCTGGATTTTCTCGAGTTGCGGCAGGTAGTGTGGACTTAAACCGGGACCACAGGGACCCGCTCTGGTGGCCTCAGGAAAGGCCAGTCCCCATGCGAGTTGCTCGGGGGCCTCTCGGGATTCCTCTCACGTCGATGCCGGGGCCTAAGATCTTGTGTGGAGTCAGTGCCGGAAACTGAGGATTCATCTCCAGTGCTGACATGCATCTTGGGGTACTTCTGGAGTCTCCCAGTGGGGAGTAAGGCTCATCTCGAGGTGGTGGGCATGCACGTGCGCTTTCTTCCCGGAGCTGTAACAGCAGTGTCACCGCTTCCCATTCGCACGTGGATCAAGGGATCTGTGCTTTCCCTCGAGGCTTTCCCACGAGTCTTTCCCACGAGCTTTCCACGAGGCTTTCCCACAGGGCTGTCCCACGTGCCACCGTGGTGTGAGTCGATCCTCGGCTTGAAAGTCGAAGGCAGTGCAGGGAAAACAGGTTTCCCTGGAATGGACTGGAGACCTCTGGGGGACATCCTGGGAGCGTGGGCACGACCCTGGAGTTCCTCTCGCATTTCCTATGGAGAGCGCCTCCTCTTGGAGATGCGACGGGAACGCCGGGAATTCTTTCCCGACCACGCAGGGAAAGGATCCATTCCTCTCGAGCTAGGAGGCGGAAAGCGGGCTGCTCTGGATGTAGGCGGGACTCTCGTTGCTTCGTCTCGAGTGGAGACAGGTATGTCGGGGAACTTCTTGAGTTGCAGCAGGGTGTGAAGGACCCGTTGTAAGTTCCAAGTTTAGGTGTGATTAGCCTCGAGACGCCTCTGCGGAAATGGGCCTCATCTCGCCTGGAGGGAGAACCTCCTGGATTTTCTCGAGTTGCGGCAGGTGCTCTCGACTTACGACGGGGACCCCTGGGACCCGCACTGGTGGCCTCAGGAAAGGCCAGTTCCCATGCGAGTTGCTCGGGTGCCTCTCGGGATTCCTCTCCCTGTCGATGCTGGGGCCTAAGACCTTGTGTGGAGTCAGGTGCCGCAACCTGAGGATTCCTCTCCATTGGTGACATGGATCTTGGGGTACTTCTGGAGTCTCCCCAGCGGGAGTCAGTCCTAGTTCTCGAGTGGGCGCATGCATGTGCGCTTTCCTTCCGAGCTGTAGCAGCTCACGCTTGGTGCCGGTAGGCTTCCCTTCTAGGCTGATTCCATGGGATTCAAGGGGCTTTCCTCGAGGCTTTCCCAGCGAGGCTTTCCTCGAGGCTTTCCCACAGGGCTGTCCCACGTGCCAACGTGGTGTGAGTCGATCCTCGGCTTGAAAGTCGAGGCAGTGCAGGGAAAACAGGATTCCCTCAAATGGACATGACGACATCTGGGGACTCTGGCAATGGTGGCACGATCCCTGGAGTTCCTCTCGCCTTTCCTGTGGAAAGCGCCTCCTCTTGAGATGCGACGGGAAACGCCGGGAATTCTTTCCCAGAACGCAGTGAAAGGATCCCCTCCTCTCAGGCTTAGGAGGCGGAAACGGGGCTACTGTGATGTGGGTGGGACTCTCGTGCTTCCTCTCGAGTGGAGACGGGTATGTCGGGGAACTTCTTGAGTTGCAGCAAGGGTGTGAAGGACCCTTTGGAAGTTCCAGAGGTTAGGTGTGAATAGCCTCGAGACACCTCAGCGGAAATGGGCCTCATCTCGCCTGGCGGGGAGAACCTCCTGGATTTTCTCGAGTTGCGGCAGGTGCTCTCGACGTTAGGACGGGACCTCAGGGACCCGCTCTGGTGGCCTCAGGAAAGGCCAGTCCCATGCGAGTTGCTCGGGGCCTCTCGGGATTCCTCTCCCGTCGATGCTGGGCCTAAGACCTTGTGTGTAATCAGTGCCGGAACCTGAGGATTCCTCTCCAGTGCTGACATGGATCTTGGGGTACTTCTGGAGTCTCCCAGGGGAGTCAGTCCTCGTCTCGAGTGGGGGCATGCACGTGCGCTTTCCTCCCGAGCTGTAGCAGCAGTGTCTCGCTTCCATTCGCGTGGATCAAGGGATCTGTGGCTTTCCCTCGAGGCTTTCCCACGAGGCTTTTCCACAGGGCTGTCCACGTGCCACCGTGGTGTGAGTCGACCCTCGCTTGAAAGTCGAGGCAGTGCAGGGAAAACAGGTTTCCCTGGAATGGAGGAGACATCTGGGGACTCTGGGATGGTGGCACGACACTGGAGTTCCTTTCGCCTTTCCTGTGGAGAGCGCCTGCTCTTGAGATGCGACGAGAATGCCTGGAATTCTTTTCAGAGCACGGTGGGAAAGGATCCCTCCACTCGAGCTAGGAGGCGGAAACGGGGCTCTTCTGGATGTGGGCGGGACTCTCGTGCTTCCTCTCGAGTGGAGTCGGGTATGTCGGGGAACTTCCTGAGTTGCAGCAAGGGTGTGAAGGACCCTTTGTAAGTTCCAGAGGTAAGGTTTGATTAGCCTCGAGACGCCTCAGCAGAAATGGGCCTTATCTAGCCTGGAGGGGAGAACCTCCTGGATTTTCTCGAGTTTCAGCAGGTGCTCTGACTTACGACGGGGCACCTCAGGGACCCGCTGTGGTGGCGTCAGGAAAGGTCAGTCCCCATGCGAGTTGCTCGGGGGCCTCTCGGGATTCCTCTCCCGTAGATGCCTGGGCCAAAAATCTTGTCTGGAGCCGGTGCCGGAACCTGAGGATTCCTCTCCTGTGCTGACATGGATCTTGGGGTACTTATGGAGCCTCCCCAGGGAGTCAGTCCTCGTCTCGATTGGGGGCATGCACGTGCGCTTTCCTCTCGAGCTGTAGCAGCATGTCAGGCTTCCCTTCGGGTGGATCAAGGATAAGGGACTTTCCCTCAAGGCTTTCCCACGAGGCTTTCCCACGACGCTATCCCACAGGGCTGTCCCACAGGCTTTCCCACGAGGCTTTCCCACAGGCTGTCCCACGTGCCACCGTGGTGTGAGTCGATCCTCGGCTTGAAATCGAGGCAGTGCAGGGAAAACAGGTTTCCCTGGAATGGACGGAGACATCTGGGGAATGGGGAATGGTGGCAGGACCCTGGAGTTCCTCTCGCCTTTCCTGTTGAGAGCGCCTCCTCTTGAGATGCGAGGGAAACGCTGGAATTCTTTCCCGACCACGCAGGAAAGGATCCCTCCTCTCGAGCTAGGAGGCGGAAACGGGGCTACTGTCGATGTGGGTGGGACTTCGTGCTTCCTCTCGAGTGGAGACGGGTATGTCGGGGAACTTCTTGAGTTGCAACAAGGGGTGTGAAGGACCCTTTGAAAGTTCCCAGAGGTTAGGTGTGATTAGCCTCGAGACGCCTCAGCGGAAATGGGCCTCATCTCTCGCTGAGGGGAGAACCTTCTGGATTTTCTCGAGTTGGGCGCAGGTGCTTCGACTTACGATGG
>NW_017214130.1:0-14968 GCF_001704415.2 Capra hircus
GAAACGCCAGAAATTCTTTCCCGACTACGCACGGGAAAGGATCCCTCCTCTCGAGCTTAGGAGCGGAAACGGGGCTCCTCTGGATGTGGGCGGACTCTCGTGCTTCCTCTCGAGTGGAGACGGGTCTGTCGGGGAATTTCTTGAGTTGCAGCAAGGGTGTGAAGGACGCTTTGGAAGTTCCAGATGTCAGATGTGATTAGCCTCGAGACCCCTCGAGGAAATGGCCTCATCTCTCCTGGAGGGGGAGAACCTCCTGGATTTTCTCGAGTTGCAGCAGGTGCTCTCGACTTACGATGAGGACCTCAGGGACCCGCCCTGGTGGCCTCAGGAAAGTCCAGTCCCCATGCGAGTTGCTCGGGGCCTCTCGGGATTCCTCTCCCGTCGATGCCAGGGCCTAAGACCTTGTGTTGAGTCGTTCCCGGAATCTGAGGATTCCTCTCCAGTGCTGACATGGATCTTGGGGTACTTCTGGAGTCTCCCCAGCGGAGGCAGTCCTCGTCTGGAGTGGGGGCATGCACGTTAGCTTTCCTCCGAGCTGTAGCAGCAGTGACGCCCTTCACTTCGCGTGGATAAAGGGATCTGTGGCTTTCCCTCGAGGCTTTCCCACGAGGCTTTCTCACGAGGCTTTCCCACTGGGGCTGTCCCACGTGCCACCGTGGTGTGAGTCGATCCTCGCTTGAAAGTCGACGCAGTGCAGGGAAAACAGGTTTCACTGGAATGGACTGAGACATCTGGGGGACGCTGGGAATGGTGGCACGACCCTGGAGTTCCTCTCGCCTTTCTTGTGGAGAGCAACTGCTCTTGAGTTGCGAAGGGAATGCCGGGAATTCTTTCCCGAACACGCAGGGAAAGAATCCCTCGCCTCAAGCTACGAGGCGGAAACGGGGCACCTCTGGATGTGGGCGGGACTCTCGTGCTTCCTCTCGTTTGAAGACGGGTAATCGGGGTACTTCTTGAGTTGCAGCAAGGGTGTGAAGGACCCTTTGGAAGTTCCAGAAGTTTAGGTGTGATTAGCCTCGAGACGCCTCAGCGGAAATGGGCCTCACCTCGCCTGGAGTGGAGAACCTCCCTGGATTTTCTCGAGGTTGCGGCAGGTGCTCTCGACTTAGGACAGGGTCCTCAGGGACCCGCTCTGGAGGCCTCAGGAAAGGCCAGTCCCCACGCGAGTTGCTCGGAGGCCTCTCGGGATTCCTCTCCCGTCGATGCCGGGGCCTAAGACCAGGTGTGGAGTGGGTGCCAGAACCTGAGGATTCCTCTCCAGTGCTGACATGGATCTTGGGGTACCTCTGCAGTCTCCCCAGGGTAGACAGTCCTCGTCCGAGTGAGGGCATGCACGTGCGATTTCCTCCCGAGCTGTAGCAGCAGTGTCACACTTCCCTTTGCGTGGATCAAGGGATTGTGGCTTTTCCTCGAGGCTTTCCCAGGAGGCTTTTCCACGAGGCTTTCCTACTGGGCTGTCCCACGAGCCACCGTGGTGTGAGTCGATCCTCGCTTGAAAGTCGAGACAGTGCAGGGAAAACAGTTTTCCCTGGAATGGACTGAGGCATCTGGGGACTCTGGGAATGGTGGCACGACCTGGAGTTCCTCTCTCCTTTCCTGTGGAGAGCGCCTCCTCTTGAGATGCGACGGGAAAGCCGGGAAATTATTCCCGATCACGCAGGGGAAGGATCCCTCCTCTCGAGCCAGGAGGCGGAAACGGGGCTCCTCTGGATGTGGGCGGGACTCGCGTGTTTCCTCTCGAGTGGAATCGGGTATGTCGGGGAACTTCTTGAGTTGCAGCAAGGGTGTGAAAGACCCTTTGGAAGTTCCAGATGTTAGATGTGATTAGCCTCAAGTCGCCTCAGCGGAAATGGGCCTCATCTCGCCTGGAGGGGAAAACGTCCTGGAGTTTCTCTAGTTGTGGCAGGCACTCTCGACTTACGACGGGGACCTCAGGGACCCGCTCTGGTGGCCTCAGGAAATTCCAGTCCCCATTCGAGTTGCTCGGGGGCCTCTCGGGATTCCTCTCCCGTCGATGCCGGGGGCCTAAGATCTTGTGTGGAGTCGCTGCCGGAACCTGAGCATTCCTCTCTAGTGCTGACATGGATCTTGGGGTACTTCTGGAGTCTCCCCAAGGGAGTCAGTCCTCATCTCGAGTGGGGGCCTGCACGTTCGCTTTCCTCCCGAGCTGTAGCATCAGTGTCGAACTTACCTTTCGCGTGGATCAAGGGATCTGTGGCTTTCACTCGAGGCTTTCCCACGAGGCTTTCCCACGAGGCTTTCCCACAGGGCTGTCCCACGTGCCACCGTGGTGTGAGTCGATCCTCGGCTTGAAAGTCGAGGCAGTGCAGGGAAAACAGGTTTCCCTGGAATGGACTGAGACATCTGGGAGGACTCTGGGAATGGTGGCACGACCCTGGAGTTCCTCTCGCCTTTCCTGTGGAGAGCGCCTCCTCTTGAGATGCGACGGCAACGCGGGGAATTCTTTCCCCACGACGCAGGGAAAGGATCCCTCCTCTCGAGCTAGGAGGCGGAAACGGGTCTCCTCTGGATGTGGGCGGGACTCACGCGCTTCCTATCGAGTGGAGACGGGTATGTCGCGGAACTTCTTGAGTTGCAGCAAGGGTGTGAAGGACCCTTTGGAAGTTCCAGAGGTTAGGTGTGATTAGCCTCCAGAGGCCTCAGCGCAAATGAGCCTCATCTCGCCTGAAGGGGAGAACCTCCTGGATTTTCTCGAGTTCCGGCAGGTGCTCTCGACTTACGACGGGGACCTCAGGGACCCGCTCTGATGGCCTCAGGAAAGCCCAGTCCCCATGCGAGTTGCTTGGGGGCCTCTCGGGATTCCTGTCCCGTCGATGCCGGGGCCTAAGTCGATGTGTGGAGTCGGTGCCGGAACCTGAGGATTCCTCTCCAGTGCTGACATGGATCTTGGGGTACTTCGGGAGTCTCCCCAGGGGAGTCAGTCCTCATTCGAGTGGGGGCATTGAAGAGCGCTTTCCTTCCGAGCTGTAGCAGCAGTGTCATTCTTCCCGTCGAGTGGATCAAGGGATCAGTGGCTTTCCCTCGAGGCTTTCCCATGAGGCTTTCTCACGAGGCTTTCCCACAGGGCTCTCCCACGTGCCACCGTGCTGTGAGTCGATCCTCGGCTTGAAAGTCGAGGCAGTGCAGGGAAAACAGGTTTCCCTGGAATTGACTGAGATATCTGGGGTACTCTGGGAATTGTGGCACGACCCTGGAGTTCCTCTCACCTTTCCTGTTGAGAGCACCTCCTCTTGAGTTGTGACGGGAAGACCCGGGAATTCTTTCCCGACCACGCAGGGAAAGGATACCTCCTCTCTAGCTGTGAGGCGGAAACGGGGCTCCTCTGGATGTGGGCGGGACTCTCGTGCTTCCTCTCGAGTGGAGACAGGTATGTCGGGGAACTTCTTGAGTTGCAGCAAGGGTGTGAAGAACCCTTTGGAAGTTCCAGAGGTTTAGGTGTGATTAGCCTCGAGACGCCTCAGTGGAAATGGGCCTCATCTCGCCTGGAGGGGAGAACCTCCTGGATTTTTTCGAGTTGGGACAGGTGATATCGACTTAAGACGGGGACCTGAGGGACCCGCTCTGGTGGCCTCAAGAAAGGCCATTCCCCATGCGAGTTGCTCGGGGGCCTCTCGGGATTCCTCTCCCGTCGATGCCGGGGCCTAAGACCTTGTGTGGATTCGGTGCCGGAACCTGAGGATTCCTCTCCAGTGCTGACATGGATCTTGGCATCCTTAAAGGCGAGATGAGCCCCATTTCCGCTGAGGCGTCTCGAGGCTAATCACACCTAACCTGTGGAACTTCTAAAGGGTCCTTCACACCCTTGCTGCAACTCAAGGAGTTCTCTGACATACCCGTCTCCACTCGAGAGTATCAAGATCTTCCCGCCCACTTTCAGAGGAGCACTGTTTCCACCTCATAGCTCGAGAGGAGGGATCCTTTCCCTGCGTGGTCTGGAAAGCATTCCCGGCGTTCCAGTCGCATCTCAAGAGGAGGCCCTCTCCACAGGAAAGGCTAGAGAAACTCCAGGGTCGTTCCACCATTCCCAGAGTCCCCCAGATGTCTCTGTCAATTCCAGGGAAACCTGTTTTCCCTGCACTGCCTCGACTTTGAAGCCGAGTATCGACTCACACCACGGTGGCACGTGGGACAGCCCTGAGGAAAATCCTCGTGGGAAAGCCTCATTGGAAAGCCTCGAGGGAAAGCCACAGATCCCTTGATACAAGCGAAGGGAAGCGTGACACCGCTGCTACAGCTCGAGAGGAAAGCGCACGTGCAGGCCCCCACACGAGACGAGGACTGACTCCCCTGGGGAGACTCAGAAGTACCCCAAGATCCAAGTCAGCACTGGAGAGGAATTCTCAGGTTCCGGCACCGACGCCACACAAGGTCTTATGCCAGCGTGACACTGCTGCTACAACTCGAGAGGAAAGCTCACGTACAGGCCCCCACTCGAGACGAGGACTGACTCCCCTGGGGAGACTCAGAAGTACCCCAAGATTCATGTCAGCACTGGAGAGGAATCCTAAGGTTCCGGCACCGACTCCACACAGGTCTTAGGCCCCGACTTCGACGGGAGAGGAATCCCGAGAGGCCCCCAATCAACTCACATGGGGACTGGCCTTCCCTGAGGCCACCATATTGGGTCCCTGAGGTTCCCGTCGTAAGTCGAGAGCACCTGCCGCAACTCGAGAAAATCCAGGAGGTTCTCTCCTCCAGGCGAGATGAGGCCCATTTCCGATGAGGCGTCTTGAGGCTAATCACACCGAACCTCTGGAACTTCCAAAGGGTCCTTCTCACCCTTGCTGCAACTCAAGACGTTCCCCGGCATACCCGTCTCGACTCGAGAGGAAGCACGAGAGTCCCGCCCATATCCAGAGGAGCCCGGTGTCCGCCTCCTTGCTCGAGATGAGGGATCCTTTCCCTGCGTGGTCGGGAAAGAATTCCCGGCGTTCCCGTCGCATTTCAAGTGGAGGCGCTCTCCACAGAAAATGCGAGAGGAACTCCAGGGTCGTGCCACCATTCCCAGAGTCCCCAAGATGTCTCAGTCCATTCCAGGGAAACCGGTTTTCCCTGCACTGCCTCGACATTCAAGCCGAGGATCGACTCACACAACTGTGGCACGTGGGACATCCCTGTGGGAAAGCCCCGCGGGAAAGCCACAGCTCCCTTGATCCAAGCGAAGGGAAGCGTGACACTGCTGCTAAAACTCGGTAGGAAAGCGCACGTGCATGCCCCCACTCGAAACGAGGACTTACTCCCCTAGGGAGACTACAGAAATACCCCAAGATCCATGTCAGCACTGGAGAGGAATGCTCAGATTCTGGCACCGACACCACACAAGATCTTTGGAGCCGGCATCGACGGGAAAGGAATCCCGAGAGGCCCCCGAGCAACTCGCATGGGGACTGGCCTTTCCTGAGGCCACCAGAGCGGGTCCCTGAGGTCCCCGTCGTAAGTCGAGAGCACCTGCCGCAACTCGAGAAAATCCAGGAGGTTCTCCCCTCCAGGCGAGATGAGGCCCATTTCCGCTGAGGCGTCTCGAGGCTATTCAAACCTAACTCTGGAACTTCCAAAGGGTCCTTCACACCCTTGCTGCAACTCAAGAAGTTCCCCGACATACCCGTCTCCACTCGAGAGGAAGCACGAGAGTCCCAACCACATCCAGAGGAGCCCCGTTTCCGCCTCCTAACTCGAGAGGAGGGATCCTTTCCCTGCGTGGTCGGGAAAGAATTTCCTGCGTTCCCGTCGCATCTCAAGAGCAGGCCTCTCCACAGGAAAGGCGAGAGGAACTCCAGGGTCGTGCCACCATTCCCAGAGTCCTCCAGATGTCTCAGTCCATTCCAGGGAAAACTGTTTTCCCTGCACTGCCTCGACCTTCAAGCCCAGGATCGACTCACACCACGGTCCACGTGGGACAGCCCTGTGGGAAAGCCTCGTGGGAAAGCCTCGTGGAAAGCCTCGGGGGAAAGCCCCTGATCCCTTGATCCACGCGAAGGGAAGCATGACACTGCTGCTACAGCTCGGGAGGAAAGCGCACGTGCATGCCCCCATTTGATAGGAGGACTGACTACTCTGGGGAGACTCCAGAAGTACCCCAAGATCCATGTCAGCACTGGAGAGGCATGCTCAGGTTCCGGCACCGACTCCACACAAGATCTTAGTCCCCGGCATCGAAGGGAGAGAAATCCCGAGAGGCCCCCGAGCAACTCGCATGGGGACTGGCCTTTCCTGAGGCCACCAGAGCGGGTCCCTGATGTCCCCATTGTAAGTTGAGAGGACCTGCCGCAACTCGAGAAAATCCAGGAGGTTCTCCCCTCCAGGCGAGATGAGGCCCATTTCCGCTGAGGCGTCTCGAGGCTAATCACACCTAACTTCTGGAACTTCCAACGGGTCCTTCACACCCTTGCTGCAACTCTAAAAGTTCCCCGACATACCACGTCTCCACTCGAGAGGAAGCACGAGAGTCCCGCCCACATCCAGAGGAGCCCCGTTTCCGCCTCCTTGCTCGAGAGACGGGTTCCTTTCCCTGCGTTTTCGGGAAAGAATTCCCGGCGTTCCTGTCGCATCTTAAGAGGAGGCACTCTCCACAGGAAAGGTGAGAGGAACTCCAGGGTCGTGCCACCATTCCCAGAGTCCTCCAGATGTCTCAGTCCATTCCAGGGAAACCTGTTTTCCCTGCACTGTTTCGACTTTCAAGCCGAGGATCGACTCACACCACGGTGGCACGTGGGACAGCCCTGTGGGAAAGCCTCGAGGGAAAGCCACAGATCCCTTTATCCACGGGAAGGGAAGCGCGACACTGCTGCTACAGCTCGGGAGGAAAGCGCACGTGCATGCCCCCTCTCGAGACGAGGACTGACTCCCTTGGGCAAACTCCAGAAGTACCCCAAGATCCATGTCAGCACTGGAGAGGAATGCTCAGGTTACGGCACCGATTCCGCACAAGATCTAGGGCCCCGGCATCGATGGGAGAGGAATCCCGAGAGGCCCCCGAGCAACTCGCATGGGGACTGGACTTTCCTGAGGCCACCAGAGCGGGTCCCTGAGGTCCCCGTCGTAAGTCAAGAGCACCTGCCGCAACTCGAGAAAATCCAGGAGGTTCTCCCCTCCAGGCGAAATGAGGCCCATTTCCGCTGAGGCGTCTCGAGGCTAATCACATCTAACATCTGGAACTTCCAAAGGGTCCTTCACACCCTTGCTGCAACTCAAGAAGTTCTCTGACATACCCGTCTCCACTCGAGAGGAAGCACGAGAGTCCCGCCCACATTCAGAGGAGCCCCGTTTCCGCCTCCTAGCTCGAGAGGAGGGATCCTTTTCCTGCGTGGTGGGGAAACAATTCCCCACGTTCCCGTCGCATCTCAAGTGGAGGCGCTTGCCAGGGTCCAGCCCCGGTGGATCCAGGGAATTCGAAGGGTGGACGGCGTTGGCGTGGAAAGACTTGTTTGTTTATTAATGTGAGATTAGGTTAAGAAACTATAGTGTAATAAGAAGATTAAGTGGAGGAAGAGGGCTGAATAGCTTGGTTTTCACGGAAGGCCATTAAAATTCCAGACAAGGAATTTGCACCATCTACGTTTGGCCACCGGCGCCCGCTTGAATATCTAAGGGTGCCTCGCCTTAAGCTCCCTTTCGTGCGGGTCTTAACAGCCGGGGCAAGTAAGTAGACCTGGCGAGCCTCCGCGCCCCAGATGGAGATTCAGCCTGAAGTTAAAGTAAAGAGCAGAGAGAGGGAAGGGGAGAGAAGAAGAGAGAGAGAGAGACATGGGGGGATCCAGAGTCCCAAGAAACTAGGCCGAGAGACTAGTTCGAGAAACTGGTCCAATCCTTTATTGTTCAGAAGGCCTTTTATACTTTTGATAAAACATGGAGATCAATGGGTAACACAGAATTATGTAGCGTTCGCAGCGCAGACTCTTTCTATACATCATTTTGTATACAAAAGGTCTCTGGTGATTTACATTATCTTCTGGCCAAGAGGCTTGTTAACACTTTTTAGCTCTCTTCCTTAATGAATGTTAATTTTGTTTCCCCTGAAGTGTTTTTTTTAATCTGCATCTCCTTAAAGCATTAAAGTTACATCTCTATAGAACAAAGGTGCAGTGCGATAGAACAAAGGTGCAGTGGGATATAACAAAGAAGGTACTTAACTCGAGGAGCTAATGTTGCTAATACTAGGTCTACTACTTGTGTTTCTATATACCAACTATATCTAAAAATAAAGGATATGAAAATTTGGCAGCAAACATTGACTCAACAAATGAAACTTATAATCAGTCCTATTCTAAAGATTTTGACTCCTCGGAAGCCCCTACATTCCTAGGATGTTTTAAGCTTCCTGTGCCTCCTGCGGTCAGGAGGCCTCAAACAAACACACTTGCAGAGTCCTGCAGGCAGGCTAGAAAGCCATCGGAGGGGTTTTTTGGATTGAAACACTCTTTCAAATGCAGAAGACTAAAGCCCTGAATTGACTTTTTCCAGAAAATGTCAGAAGAGTGGAAAAGCAGAGCACAAAAGCCGGCAGATTTTTGTTGGGGTACATGCTTAGGAATTTCCAGAGGGGCCCCAGAAGTCTGAGCACGCCTTGCGTATGTCAGCTTCCTTCCTCATGACCTTGTCACGGGCGGGATTCCTCACAAAGGCTTCCGGCAGGCGCTCTCCACAGGAAAGGCGAGAGGAACTCCAGGGTCGTGCCACCATTCCCAGAGTCCCCCAGATGTCTCAGTCCATTCCAGGGAAACCTGTTTTCCCTGCACTGCCTCGACTTTCAACCCAAGGATCGACTCACACCACGGTGGCACGTGGGACAGCCCTGTGGGAAAGCCTCGTGGGAAAGCCTCCTGGGAAAGCCTCGAGGGAAAGCTACAGATCCGTTGATCCACGCAAAGGGAAGCGCGACACTGCTGCTACAGCTCGGGAGGAAAGCGCACGTGCATGCCCCGACTCGAGACGCGGACTGACTTCCCTGGGAAGACTCCAGAAGTACCCCAAGATCCATGTCAGGGCTGGAGAGGAATCCTCAGGTTCCGGCATCGACTACACACAAGGTCTTAGGCCCCGGCATCGACGGGAGAGGAATCCCGAGAGGCCCCCGAGCAATTCGCATGGGGACTGGCATTTCCTGAGGCCACCAGGGCGGTCCCTGAGGTCCCCGTCTTAAGTCCACAGTACCTGCCGCAACTCGAGAAAATCCAGGAGGTTCTCCCCTTCAGGCGAGATGAGGCCCATTTCCCCTGAGGCGTCTCGATGCTAATCACACCTAACCTCTGGAACTTCCAAGGGTCCTTAACACCCTTGCTGCAACACAAGAAGTTCCTCGACATACCCGTTTCCAATCGAGAGGAAGCACGAGAGTCCCACCCACATCCAGAGGAGCCCCGTTTCCGCTTCATAGTTCCAGAGGAGGGATTCTTTTCCTGTGTGGTCGAGAAAGAATTCCCGGCGATCCCGTCGCATCTCAAGTGGAGGCCCTCACCACAGGAAAGGCGAGAGGAACTCCTGGGTCGTGCCACTATTCCCAGAGTCCCCCAGATGCTCAGTCCATAACAGGGAAACCAGTTTTCCCAGCACTGCCTCGACTTTCAAGCCGAGGATCGACTCACACCACGGTGGTACGTGGGACAGCCCAGTGGGAAAACGTCGTGGGAAAGCCTCGTGGGAAAGCCTCGTGGGAAAGCCTCCAAGGAAAGCCACAGATTCCTGGATCCACGCGAAGGGAAGAGTGACACTGCTGCTACAGCTCTGGAGGAAATTGCACATGCATGCCCCCAATAGATATGAGGACTGACTCACCTGGGAGACTCCAGAAGTACCCCAAGATCCATGTAAGCACTGGAGAGGAATCCTCAGGTTCCGGCACCGACTCCACACAAGGTCTTAGGCGACTGCATCTACGGGAGAGGAATCCCGAGAGGCCCCCGAGCAACTCGCATGGCGTCTGGCCTTTCCTGAGGCCACCAGAGAGGGTCCCTGATGTCCCCGTCATAACTCGAGAGCACCTGCCACAACTCGAGAAAATCCAGGAGGTTCTCCCCTCCAGGCGAGATGAGGCCCATTTCCGCTGAGGAGTCTCGAGGCTAATCACACCTAACCTCTGGAACTTCCAAAGGGTCCTTCACACCCTTGCTGCAACTCAACAAGTTCCCCGACATATCCGTCTCCACTCGAGAGGAAGCACGAGAGCCCCGCCCACATCCAGAGGAGTCCCGTTTCCGCCTCCTAGGCTCGAGAGGAGGGATCCTTTCCCTGCGTGGTCGGGAAAGAATTCCCGGGGTTCCCGTCGCATCTCAAGAGGAGGCGCTCTCCACAGGAAAGGCGAGAGGAACTCCTGGGTTGTGCCACCATTCCCAGAGTCCCCCAGATGTCTCAGTCCATTCCAGGGAAACCTGTTTTCCCTGCACTGCCTCGACTTTCAAGCCGAGAATCGACTCACACCACGGTGGCACGTGGGACAGCCCTGTGGGAAAGCCTCGTGGGAAAGCCTCGTGGGAAAGCCTCGGGGGAAAGCCACAGATCCCTTGATCCACGCGAAGGGAAGCGTGACACTCCTGCTTCAGCTCGGGAGCAAATCTCACGTGGATGCGCCAACTCGAGACGAGGACTGAGTCCCCTGGGTAGGCTCCAGAAGTTCCCCAAGATCCACTGTCAGCACTGGAGAGTAATCCTCAGGTTCCGACACCGATTCCACACATGGACTTAAGCCCCGGCATCGACGGGAGAGGAATCCCGAGAGGTCCCCGAGCAACTCCCATGGGGACTGGCATTTCCAGAGGCCTCCAGAGCGGGTCCCTGAGGACAACGTCTCAAGTCGAGAGCACCTGCCGCAACTCGAGAAAATCCAGGAGGTTCTCCCCTCCAGGCGAGATGAGGCCCCATTTCCGCTGAGGCGTCTCGAGGCTAATCACACCTAAACTCTGGAACTTCCAAAGGGTCCTTCACACCCTTGTTGCAACTCAAGAAGTTCCCCAACATACCTGACTCCACTCGAGAGGAAGCACGAGAGTCCCGCCCACATCCAGAGGAGCCCCGTTTCCGCCTGATAGATCCAGAGGAGGGATCCTTTCCCTGCGTGGTCGGGAAAGAATTCCCGGCGTTCCCGGCGCATTTCAAGAGGAGGCGCTCTCCACAGGAAAGGCGAGAGGAACTCCAGGGTCGTGCCACCATTCCCAGAATCCCCCACATGTCTCAGTCCATTCCAGGGAAACCTGTTTTCCCTGCACTGTCTCGACTTTCAAGCCGAGGATCGACTCAAACCACGGTGGCACGTGGGACAGCCCTGTGGGAAAGCCTCGTGGGAAAGCCTCGTAGGAAAGCCTCGAGGGAAAGCCACAGATCCCTTGATCCACACGAAGGGAAGCGCGACACAGCTGCTCCAGCTCGGGAGGAAAGCGCACGAGCATGCCCCCACTCGAGACGAGGACTGACTTCCCTGGGGAGACTCCAGAAGTACCCCAAGATCCATGTCAGGGCTGGAGAGGAATCCTCAGGTTCCGGCATCTACTACACACAAGGTCTTAGGCCCCGGCACCGACAGGAGAGGAATCCCGAGAGGCCCCGAGCAATTCGCATGGGGACTGACATTTCCTGAGGCCACCAGGGCGGTCCCTGAGGTCCCCGTCTTAAGTCCACAGTACCTGCCCCAACTCGAGAAAATCCAGGAGGTTCTCCCCTTCAGGCGAGATGAGGCCCATTTCCCCTGAGGCGTCTCGATGCTAATCACACCTAACCTCTGGAACTTCCAAAGGGTCCTTAACACCCTTGCTGCAACACAAGAAGTTCCTCGACATACCCGTTTCCAATCGAGAGGAAGCACGAGAGTCCCACCCACATCCAGAGGAGCCCCGTTTCCGCTTCATAGTTCCAGAGGAGGGATTCATTTCCTGTGTGGTCGAGAAAGAATTCCCGGCGATCCCGTCGCATCTCAAGTGGAGGCGCTCACCACAGAAAGGCGAGAGGAACTCCTGGGTCGTGCCACTATTCCCAGAGTCCCCCAGATGCTCAGTCCATAACAGGGAAACCAGTTTTCCCAGCACTGCCTCGACATTCAAGCCGAGGATCGACTCACACCACGGTGGTACGTGGGACAGCCCAGTGGGAAAACGTCGTGGGAAAGCCTCGTGGGAAAGCCTCGTGGGAAAGCCTCCAAGGAAAGCCGCAGATTCCTGGATCCACGCGAAGGGAAGAGTGACACTGCTGCTACAGCTCTGGAGGAAATTGCATATGCATGACCCCAATAGATATCAGGACTGACTCACCTGGGAGACTCCAGAAGTACCCCAAGATCCATGTAAGCACTGGAGAGGAATCCTCAGGTTCCGGCACCGACTCCACACAAGGTCTTAGGCGACTGCATCTACGGGAGAGGAATCCCGAGAGGCCCCCGAGCAACTCGCATGGCGTCTGGCCTTTCCTGAGGCCACCAGAGAGGGTCCCTGATGTCCCCGTCATAACTCGAGAGCACCTGCCACAACTCGAGAAAATCCAGGAGGTTCTCCCCTCCAGGCGAGATGAGGCCCATTTCCGCTGAGGGGTCTCGAGGATAATCACACCTAACCTCTGGAACTTCCAAAGGGTCCTTCACACCCTTGCTGCAACTCAAGAAGTTCCCCGACATATCCGTCTCCACTCGAGAGGAAGCACGAGAGTCCCGCCCACATCGAGAGGAGTCCCGTTTCCGCCTCCTATCTCGAGAGGAGGGATCCTTTCCCTGCGTGGTCGGGATAGAATTCCCGGGGTTCCCGTCGCATCTCAAGAGGAGGCGCTCTCCACAGGAAAGGCGAGAGGAACTCCTGGGTTGTGCCACCATTCCAGAGTCCCCCAGATGTCTCAGTCCATTCCAGGGAAACCTGTTTTCCCTGCACTGCCTCGACTTTCAAGCCGAGAATCGACTCACACCACGGTGGCACGTGGACAGCCCTGTGGGAAAGCCTCGTGGGAAAGCCTCGTGGAAAGCCTCGGGGAAAGCCACAGATCCCTTGATCCACGCGAAGGGAAGCGTGACACTGCTGCTTCAGCTCGGGAGCAAATCTCACGTGGATGCGCCAACTCGAGACGAGGACTGAGTCCCCTGGGTAGGCTCCAGAAGTTCCCCAAGATCCATCGTCAGCACTGGAGAGTAATCCTCAGGTTCCGACACCGATTCCACACATGGACTAAAGCCCCGGCATCGACGGGAGAGGAATCCCGAGAGGTCCCCGAGCAACTCCCATGGGGACTGGCATTTCCAGAGGCCTCCAGAGCGGGTCCCTGAGGACAACGTCTCAAGTCGAGAGCACCTGCCGCAACTCGAGAAAATCCAGGAGGTTCTCCCCTCCAGGCGAGATGAGGCCCATTTCCGCTGAGGCGTCTCGAGGCTAATCACACCTAAACTCTGGAACTTCCAAAGGGTCCTTCACACCCTTGCTGCAACTCAAGAAGTTCCCCGACATACCCGTCTCCACTCGAGAGGAAGCACGAGAGGCCCACCCACATCCAGAGCAGTCCCGCTTCCGCCTCCTAGCTCGAGAGGAGGGATCCTTTCCCTGTGTGGTCGGCGACAGAATTCCCGGCGTTCCCGTCGCATCTCAAGAGGAGTCGCTTTCCACAGGAAAGGCGAGAGGAACTTCAGAGTCGTACCACCATTCCCAGAGTCCCCAGATGTCTCCGTCCATTCCAGGGAAACCTGTTTTCCCTGCACTGCCTCGACTTTCAAGCCGAGGATCGACTCACACCACGGTGGCACGTGGGACAGCCCTGTGGGAAAGCCTCGTGGGAAAGCCACAGATCCCTTGATCCACGCGAAGGGAAGCGTGACACTGCTGCTACAGCTCTGGGAGGAAAGCGCACGTGCCTGCCCCCATCTCGAGACGAGGACTGACTCCCCTGGGGAGACTCCAGAAGTACTCCAAGATCCATGTCAGCACTGGAGAGGAATCCTCACGTTCCGGCAACGACTCCACAAAAGGTCTTAGGCCCCTTCATCGACGGGAGAGGAATCCCGAGAGGCCCCGGGCAACTCGCATGGGGACTGGCCTTTCCTGAGGCCACCAGAGAGGGTCCCTGAGGTCCCCGTCGTAATTCGAGAGCACCTGCCGCAACTCGAGAAAATCCAGGAGGTTCTCCCCTCCAGGTGTGATGAGGCCCATTTCTGCTGAGGCGTCTCGAGGCTAATCACACCTAACCGTCTGACTCCAAAGGTTTTTTCACACCCTTGCTGCAACTCAAGAAGTTCCGACATACCAGCGTCTCACTCAGAGAGGAAGCACGAGAGGTACCGAACATCGAGGGCAGTCCGTTTCCGCCTCTAGCTCTGAGAGGAGGGATCGTTTCGCCTGCGTGTCGGGACAGAATTCCGGCGTTCCCGTCGCATCTCAAGAGGAGGTGCTCCACAGGAAGGGCGAGAGAAACTCCGGTGTCGTACCACCATTGCAGAGTCCCCAGATGTCTGGTCGCATGTCCAGGGAAACCTGTTTTCCCCTGCACTGCCTCGGATTTAAGCCGAGGATCGACTCACACGATGCACGTGGGCAGCTGTGGTAAGACTTGTGGGAAAGCCTCGGGGAAAGCTCGAATGGACAGCAGATCCTATGATCCAACGCGAAGAGGAAGCGGAGATACCGGCTGCTACAGCTACGGGGAAAGGCCCGTGTGCCCTCTCGAGAAGGACTGGACTCCCCTGGGGAGACTCAGAAGTACCCCAAGATCCATGTCAGCACTGGGAGAGAATCCATCAGTTCGGAAACGACTCACAGCAAAAGGTCTATAGGCCCATGTTCGATGGAGAGAATCCGAGAGCCCGAGCAACTCGCATGGGACTGGCCTTTCTGAGGCAACCAGAGGGGTCCTGAGGTCCCGTCGTAATCGAGAGCAGCCTGCGAAACTCGAGAAAATCCAGGAGGTTCTCCCTCCAGGGAGTGAGGACATTGCTGAGGGTCTCGAGGTATTCACACTAAACTCTGGAATTTTCAGGTCTTTCACGACCTTGCGTTGC
>NW_017214131.1:0-14967 GCF_001704415.2 Capra hircus
TACCTAACCTCTGGAACTTCCAAAGGGTCCTTCACACCCTTGCTGCAACTCAAGAAGTTCCCCGACATACCCGTCTCCACTCGAGAGGAAGCACGAGAGTCCCGCCCACATCCAGAGGATTCCTGTTTCCGCCTCCTAGCTCGAGAGGAGGGATCCTTTGCCTGCGTTGTCCGGGAAGATTTCCGGGGTTTCCGTCGCATCTCAAGAGGAGGCGCTCTCCACATGAAAGGCGAGAGGAAATCCAGTGTCGTGCCACATTCCCAGAGTCCCCCAGATGTCTCTGTCCATTACAGGGAAACATGTTTTCCCTGCATTTCGTCGACTTTCAAGACGAGGATCGACTCACACCACGGTGACACGTGGGACAGCCCTGTGGAAAGCCTCGTGGAAGCCTCGAGGGAAAGACACAGATCCCTAGATCCACGCGCGAAGGGAAGCGCGACACTGCTGCTACAGCTCGGAAGGAAATAGCACGTGCATGCCCCCACTCGAGACGAGGACTGACTCCACTGGGAGACTCCAGAAGTACACCAGATCCACGTCAGCACTGGAGAGGAAACCTCAGGTTCCGGCACCGCTCCACACAAGATCTTAGGCCCGCATCGATGGAGAGGAATCCGAGAGGCCCCCGAACAACTCGCATGGGGACTGGCCTTTCCTGATGCCACCAGAGCGGGTCTCTGAGGTCCCCGTCGTAAGTCGAGAGCACCTGCCGCAACTCGAGAAAATCCAGGAGGTTCTCCCCCCTCCAGGCGAGATGAGGCCCATTTCCGCTGAGGCGTCTCGAGACTAATCACCCTAACCTCTGTAACTTCCAACGGTTTCTTCACACCCATGCTGCAACTCAAGAAGTTCCCCGACATAAGCGTCTCCACTCGAGAGGAAGCATTAGAGTTCCGCGCACATCCAGAGGAGCCCCGTTTCCGCCTCCTAGCTCGAGAGGAGGGATCCTTTCCCTGCGTGGTCGGGAAAGAATTCCCGGCTTCCCGTCGCATCACAAGAGGAGGTGCTCTCCACAGGAAGGCCGAGAGGAACTCCAGGGTTCGTGCCACCCATTCCCAGAGTCCCCCAGATGTCTCAGTCCATTCCAGGGAAATCCTGTTTTCCCTGCATTGCCTGGACTTTCAAGCCGAGGGATCGGACTCGCAACCACGGTGTCACGTGGGACAGCCCGGTGAGGAAAGCCTCATGGGAAAGCCTCGTGGGAAATCCTTGAGGGAAAGCCACAGATCCCTTGATCCACGCGAAGGGAAGAGTGACACTGCTGCTACAGCTTGGGAGGAAAGCGCACTTGCATGCCCCACTCGAGACGAGGACTGACTCCCCTGGGGAGACTACAGGAGTACCCCAAGGTCCATGTCAGCACTGGAGAGTAATCCTAAGGTTCCGGCACCGACTCCACACAAGATCTTAGGCCACGGCATCGAAGGGAGAGGAATCCCGAGAGGCCCACCAGCAACTCGCATGGGGACTGGCCTTTCCTGAGACCACCAGAACGGGTCCCTGAGGTTCCCGTCGTAAGTCGAGAGCACCTGCGGCAACTCGAGAAAATCCAGGAGGTTCTCCCCTCCAGGCGAGATGAGGCCCATTTCCTCTGAGGCGTCTCGAGGATAACCCCACCTATCCTCTCGAACTACCAACGGTTCCTTCACACCCTTGCTGCAACCCAAGAAGTTCCCCGACATACCCGTCTCCACTCGAGAGGAAGCACGGGAGTCCGCCCACATCCACAGGAGCCCCGTTTCCGCCTCCTAGCTCTAGAGGAGCGATCCTTTCCTGCGTAGTCGGGAAATAATTCCCGGCGTTCCCGTCGCATCTCAAGAGGAGGTGCTCTCCACAGGAAACGCGAGAGTATCTCCAGGGTCGTGCCACCATTCCCAGAGTCCCCCAGATGTCTCCGTCCATTGCCAGGGAAACCTGTTTTCCCTGCACTGCCTCGACTTTCAAGCTGAGGATCGACTCACACCACCGTGGCACGTAGGACAGCCCTGTGGTAAAGCCTCGTGGGAAAGCCTCGTGGGAAAGCCTCGAGGGAAAGCCCCTCATCCCTTGATCCACATGAAGGGAAGCGTGACACTGCTGCTACAGCTCGTGAGGAAATAGCACGTGCATACCCCCACTCGAGACGAGGACTGACTCCACTGGGGAGACTCCAGAAGTACCCCCCAGATCGACGTCAGCACTGGAGAGGAATCCTCAGGTTCCCACACCGACTCCACACAAGATCTTAGGCCCCGGCATCAACGGGAGAGTAATCCGGAGAGGCCCGGAGCAACTCGCATGGGGACTGGCCTTTCCTGAGGCCACCAGAGCGGGTCCCTGAGGTCCCCGTCGTAAGTCGAGAGCACCTGCCGCAACTCGAGAAAATCCAGGAGGTTCTCCCCACCAGGCGAGATGAGGCCCATTTCCGCTGAGGCGTCTCGAGGCTAATCACACCTAACCTCTGGAACTTCCAACGGGTCCTTCACACCCTTGATGCAACTCAAGAAGTTCCCCGACATACCCGTCTCCACTCGAGAGGAAGCACCCGGGTCCCGCCCACATCCAGAGGAGCCCCCGTTTCCGCCTCCTAGCTCGAGAGGAGGGATCCTTTCCCTGCGAGGTGGGGAAAGAATTCCCGGCGTTCCCGTCGCATCACAAGAGGAGGCGCTCTCGACAGGAAAGGCGAGAGGAACTCCAGGGTCGTGCCACCATTCCCAGAGTCCCCCAGATGTCTCAGTCCATTCCAGGGAAACCTGTGTTCCCTGCATTGCCTCGACTTTCAAGCCGAGGATCGACTCACACCACGGTGGCACGTGGGACAGCCCTGTGGGAAAGCCTCGTGGGAAAGCCTCGTGGGAATGCCTCGAGGGAAAGCCACAGATCCCTTGATTCACGCGAAGGGAAGCGTGACCCTGTTGCTACAGCTTGAGAGGAAAGCCCATGTGCATGTCCCCAGTCGAGACGAGGACTGACTCCACTGGGGAGACTTCAGAAGTAACCCAAGATCCATGTCAGCACTGGAGAGGAATACTCAGGTTCCGGCACCGACTCCACACCAAGGTCTTAGACCCCGGCATCGACGGGAGAGGAATCCCGTGTGGCCCCCGAGCAATTAGCATGGGGACTGGCCTTTCCGGAGGCCACCAGAGCGGGTCCCTGAGGTCCCCGTCGAAAGTCGAGAGCACCTGCCACAACTAGAGAAAATCCTGGAGGTTCTCCCCTCCAGGCGAGATGAGGCCCATTTCCGCTGAGGCGTCACGAGGCTAATCACACCTAACCTCTGGAACTTCCGAAAGGGTCCTTCACACCCTTGCTACAACTCAAGAAGATCCCCGACATACCCGTCTCCACTCAGAGGAAGCACGAGAGTTCTGCCCACATCCAGAGGAGCCCCGTTTACGCCTCCTAGCTCGAGAGGAGGGATTCTTTCCCTGCGTGGTCGGGAAAGAATTCCCGGCATTACCGTCGCATCTCAAGAGGGAGGCGTTCTCCACAGGAAAGGCGAGAGGAACTCCAGGGTCGTACCACCATTCCCAGAGTCCCCCAGATATCTCCGTCCATTCCAGGGAAACCTGTTTTCCCTGCACTGCCTCGACTTTCAAGCCGAGGATCGACACACACCACGGTGGAACGTAGGACAGCTCTGAGGGAAAGCCTCGTGGGAATGCCCTGATCCCTTGATCCACGCGAAGGGAAGCGCGACACTGTTGCTACAGATCGGGAGGAAAGCGTACGTGCATGCCCCCACTCGAGACGAGGACTGACTCCCCTGGGGAGACTCCAGAAGTTTCCCAAGATCCATGTCAGCACTGGAGAGGGATCCTCAGGTTCCGGCACTGACTCCACCCAAGGTCTTACGCCCCAGCATCGACGGGAGAGGAATCCCGAGAGGCCCCCGAGCAACTCGCATGGGGACTGGCCTTTCCTGAGGCCACCAGAGCGGGTCCCTGTGGCTTTCCCACGAGGCTTTCCCACGAGGCTTTCCCACATGGCTGTCCCACGTGCCACCGTGGTGTCAGTCGATCCTCGGCTTGAATGTCGAGGCAGTGCAGGGAAAACAGGTTTCCCTGGAATGGACTGAGACATCTGGGGGACTCAGGGAATGGTGGCACGACCCTGCAGTTCCTCTCGCCTTTTCTGTGGAGAGCGCCTCCTCTTGAGATGCGACGGGAACGCCGGGAATTCTTTCCCGACCACGCAGAGAAAGGATCCCTCCTCTCGAGCTAGGAGCCGGAAACGGTGCTCCTCTGGATGTGGGCGGGACTCTCGTGCCTTCTCTCGAGTGGAGACGGGTATGTCGGGGAACTTCTTGAGTTGTAGCAAGGGTGTGAGGGACCCTTTGGAAGTTCTAGAGGTTAGGTGTGATTAGCCTGAGACGCCTCAGAGGAAATGGGCCTCATCTCGCCTGGAGGGGAGAACCTCCTGGATTTTCTCGAGTTTCGGCAGTTGCTCTCGATTACGACGGGGACCTCAGGGACCCGCTCTGGTGGCCTCAGGAAAGGCCAGTCCCCATGCGAGTTTCTCCGGGGCCTATTGGGGTTCCTCTCCCGTCGATGCCGGGGCCTAAGTTCTTGTGTGGAGTGGGTGCCGGAACCTGAGGATTCCTCTCCAGTGCTGACATGGATCTTGGGGTACTTCTGGAGTCTCCCCAGGGGAGTCAGTCCTTGTCTCGAGTGGGTGCATGCACGTTCGCTTTCCTTTCGAACAGTAACAGCAGTGTCACTCTTTCCTTCGCGTGGCTCAAGGGATCTGTGACTTTCCCTCGAGGCTTTCCGACGAGGCTTTCCCACAGGGGGGTCCCACGTGCCACCGTGATGTGAGTCGATCCTCGGATTGAAAGTCGAGGCTGTGCAGGGAAAACACGTTTCTCTGCAATGGACTGATACATCTGAGGGACTCTGGGAATGGTGGCACGACCCTGATGTTCCTCTCGCCTTTCCTGTGGAGAGCGCCTCCTCTTGAGATGCGACGGGAACGCCGGGAATTCTTTACCAACCACGCAGGGAAAGGAACCCTCCACTTGAGCTATGAGGCAGAAACGGGTCTCCTCTGGATGTTGGCGGGACTCTCGTGCTTCCTCTCGAGAGGAGACGGGTAAGTCAGGGAACTTCTTGAGTTGCAGCAAGGGTTGTGAAGGACCCTTCGGATGTTCCAGAGGTTAGGTGTGATTAGCCTCGAGGCGTCTCAGCGGAAATGGGCCTCATTTCGCCTGGGAGCGAGAACCTCCTGAATTTTTTCGAGTTGTGGAAGGTGCTCTCAACTTACGACCGGGACCTCAGGGACCCGCTCTGGTGGCCTCAGGAAAGGCCAGTCCCCATGCGAGTTCTTCGGGGGGCTCTCGGATTTCCCATCCTGTCGATGCTGGGGCCTAAGACCTTGTGTGGAGTCGGGCCGGAACCTGAGGATTCCTTTCCAGTGCTGACATTGATCTGGGGGTACTTCTGGATTCTCCCCAGGGGAGTCAGACCTCGTCTCGAGTGGGGGCATGCACGTGCCCTTTCCTCCCGAGCTGTAGCAGCAGTGTCACGCTTTCCTTCGCGTGGATCAAGGCATCTGTGGCTTACCCTCGAGGCTTTCCCAGGAGGCTTTCCCACGAGGCTTTCCCACAGGGCTGTCCCACGTGCCACCGTGGTGTGAGTCGATCCTCAGCGTGAAAGTCGAGGCAGTGCAGGGAAAAGAGTTTTCCCTGGAATGGACTGAGACATCTGGGGGACTCTGGGTATGGTGGAACGACCCTGGAGTTCATCTCACTTTCCTGTGGAGAGTGCATCCCTTGAGATGCGACAGGAATGCCTGGAAATCTTTCCCGACCATGCAGGGAAAAGATCCCTCCTCTCGAGCTAGGAGGCGCAAAAGGGGCTCCTTTGGATTTTGGCGGGACTCACGTGCTTCCTCTCGAGTGGAGACGGGAATGTCGGGGAACTTCTTGAGTTTCAGCAAGGGTGTGAAGGACCCTTTGGAATTCCAGAGGTTAGGTGTGATTAGCCTCAGGACGCCTCAGCGGAAATGGGCCTCATCTCGCCTGGAGGGGAGAACCTCCTGGATTTACTCGAGTTGCGGCAGGTGCTCTCCACTTACGACGGGGTCCTCAGGGACCCTCTCTGGTGGCCTCATGAAAGGCCAGTTCCCTTGCGAGTTGCACGGGGGCCTCTTGGGTTTCCTCTCCCGTCGATGCCGGGGCCTAAGATTTTGTTTGGAGTCGGTGCCGGAACCTGAGGATTCCTAACCATTGCTGACATGGATCTTGGGGTACTTCTGGAGTCTCCCCAGGGAAGACAGTCCTCGTCTTTAGTGGGGGCATGCACGTGCGCTTTCCTCCCGAGCTGTTCCAGCAGTGTCACGCTTCCCTTCACGTGAATCAAGGGATCTGTGGCTTTCCCTCGAGACTTTCCACGAGGCTTTCCCACGAGGCTTTCCCACAGTGCTGTCCCACGTGCCACTGTGGTGTGATTCGATCCTCGGCTTGAAAGTCGAGGCAGTGAAGGGAAAACAGGTTTCCCTGGAATGGACTGAGAAATTTGGGGGTCTCTACGAATGGTGGCACGACCCTGGAGTTCCTCTCGCCTTTCTTTGGAGAGGGCATCCTCTTGAGGTGCGACGGGTACGCTGGGAATTCTTTCCCAACCACGCAGGGAAAGGATCCCTCCTCTCGAGCTATGCGGCGGAAATGGGGCTCCTCTGGATGTGGGCGGGACTCTCATGCTTCCTCTCGAGAGGAGACGGTTACGTTGGGGAACTTCTTGAGTTGCAGCAAGGATGTGAAGTATCCTTTGTAAGTTAGAGAGGTTAGGTGTGATTAGCATCGAGACGCCTCAGCACAAATGGGCCTCATTTCGCCTGGAGGGGAGAACATCCTGGATTTTCTCGAGTTGCGGCAGATGCTCTCGACTTACGACGGGACTTCTGAGACCCGCTTTATTGGCCTCAGGAAAGGCCAGTCCCATGCGAGTTGCGTGGGGGCCTCTCGGGATTCCTCTCCCGTCGATGCAGGGCCTAAGACCTTGTGTGGAGTGGGTGTCGGAACCTGAGGATTCCTCTCCAGTGCTGACATGGATCTTGGGGTACTTCTGGAGTCTCCCCAGGGGAGTCAGTCCTCGTCTCGATTGGGGGCATGCACGTCCGCTTTCCTCCCGAGCTGTAGCAGCAGTGTCACGCTTCCCTTTACGTGGATCAAGGGATCTGTGGCTTTCCCTCGAGGCTTTCCCACGAGGCTTTCCCACGAGGCTTTCTCACAGGGCTCTCCTACGTGCCACCGTAGTGTGAGTCGATCCTCGGCTTGAAAGTCGAGGCATTGCAGGGAAAACAGGTTTCCCTGGAATGGACTGAGACATCTGGGGGACTCTGGGAATGGTGGCACGACCCTGGAGTTCCTCTCGCCTTTCCTGTGGAGGGCGCCTCCTCTTGAGATGCGACGGGAACACCGGGAATTCTTTCCCGACCACGCAGGGAAAGGATCCCTCCCCTCGATATAGGAGGCGGAAACGGGGCTCACTGGATGTGGGCGGGACTCTGGTTCTTCCTCTCGATTGGTGACGGGTATGTCGGGGAACTTCTTGAGTTGCAGCAAGGGTGTGAAGGACCCTTTGGAAGTTCCAGATGTTAGATGTGATTAGCCTCGAGACGCCTCTGTGGAAATGGGCCTCATCTCGCTGGGAAGGGAGAACCTCCTGGATTTCCTCGAGTTGCGCCAGGTGCTCTCGACTCACCCGGGTACCTCAGGGACCCGCTCTGGGGGACTCAGGAAGGGCCAGTCCCCATGCGAGTTGCTCGGGGGCCTCTCGGGATTCCGCTCCCGTCGTTGCCGGGGCCTAAGATCTTGTGTGGAGTTGGTGCCGGAACCTGATGATTCCTCTCCAGTGCTGACATGGATCTTGGGGTACGTCTGGAGTCTCCCCATTGGAGTCAGTCCTCTTCTCGAGTGGGGGCATGCAGGTTCGCTTTCCTCCCGAGCTCGAGCAGCAGTGTCACGCTTCCCTTGGCGTGGATCAAGGGATCAGGGGCATTCCCCGAGGCTTTCCCACGAGGCTTTCCCACGAGGCTTTCCCACAGGGCTGTCCCACGTGTCAACGTAGTGTGAGTCGATCCTCGGCTTGAAAGTCGAGGCAGTGCAGGGAAAACTGGTTTCCCTGGAATGGATTGAGACATCTGGGGGACTCGGGGAATGGAGGCACGACCCTGGAGTTCCTCTCGCCTTTCCTGTGGAGAGCGCCTCCTCTTGAGATGCGACGGGAACACCAGGAATTCTTTCCCGACCACGCATGGAATGGATCCCTCCTCTCTAGCTAGGAGGCGGAAACGGGGCTCCTCTGAATGTGGGCGGGACTCTCGTGCTTCCTCTCAAGTGGAGACGGGTATCTCGGGGAACTTCTTGAGTTGCAGCAAGGGTGTGAAGGACCCTTTGGAAGTTCCAGAGGTTAGGTGTGATTAGCCTCGAGACGCCTCAGCGGAAATGGGCTTCATCTCGCCTGGAGGGGAGAACCTCCTGGATTTTCTCGAGTTGCAGCAGGTGCTCTCGACTTACGACGGGGACCTCAGGGACCCGCTCTGGTGGCCTCAGGAAAGGCCAGTCCCCATGCGAGTTGCTCCTGGGTCTCTCGGGATTCCCCTCCCGTCGATGCCGGGGCCTAAGATCTTGTGTGGAGTCGGTGCCGGAACCTGAGCATTCCTCTCCAGTGCTGACATGGATCTTGGGGTACTTCTGGAGTCTCCCCAGGGGAGTCAGGCCTCCTCTCTAGTGGAGACCTGCAGGGGTGCTTTCCTCCCGAGCTGTAACAGCAGTGTCACTCTTCCCTTGGCGTGGATCAAGGGATCAGGGGCATTCCCTCGATGCTTTCCCACGAGGCTTTCCCACGAGGCTTACCCACTGGGCTGTCCCACTTACCACTGTGGTGTGAGTCAATCCTCGGCTTGAAAGTCGAGGCAGTGGAGGGAAAACAGGTTTCCCTGGAATGGACAGAGACATCTGGGGGACTCTGGGAATGGTGGCACGACCCTGGAGTTCCTCTCGCCTTTCCTGTGGAGAGCGCCTCCTCTTGAAATGCGACGGGAACGCGGGGAATTCTTTCCCCACCACGCAGGGAAAGGTCCCTCCTCTCGAGAAGGAGGCGGAAACGGGGCACCACTGGATTGTGGGTGGAACTTTCGTGCTTCCTCTCGGGTGGAGATGGGTATGTCGGGGAACTTCTTGAGTTGCAACAAGGGTGTGAAGAACCCTTTGGAAGTTGCAGAGTTTAGGTGTGATTAGCCTCGAGACCCATCAGCGGAAATGGGCCTCATGTCGCCTGGAGGGAGAACCTCCTGGATTTTCTTAAGTTGTGGCAGGTGCTCTCGACTTACGACGCGGACCTGAGGGACCCACTCTGGCGGCCTCAGGAAAGGCCAGTCCCCATGCGAGTTTCTCGTGGCCTCTCGGGATTCCTATCCCGTCGATGCTGGGGCCTAAGATCTTGTGTGGATTCGGTGCCGGAACCTGAGGATTCCTCTCCAGTGCTGACATGGATCTTGGGGTACTTCTGGAGTCTCCTCAGGGGAGTCAGTACTCGTCTCGATTGGGGACATGCAAGTGCGCTTTCCTCCCGAGTTGTAGCAGCACTGTCACGCTTCCCTTCACGTGGATCAAGGGAACTGTGGCTTTCCCTCGAGGCTCTCCCACGAGGCTTTCCCAAGAGCTTTCCCACAGGGCTGTCCCACGTGCCACCGTGGTGTGAGTCGATCCTCGGCTTCAAGTCGAGGCAGTGTAGGGAAAACAGGTTTCCCTGGAATGGACTGAGTCATCTGGGGGACTCGGGGAACGGTAGCACGACCCTGGAGTTGCCTCTCGCCTTTCCTGTGGAGAGCGCCTCCTCTTGAGATGCGACGG
The DNA here is from genome assembly GCF_001704415.2 of Capra hircus. NCBI lineage: Eukaryota > Metazoa > Chordata > Mammalia > Artiodactyla > Bovidae > Capra > Capra hircus. Next base: position 9,842 of record NW_017214131.1, read on the forward strand.
GAACGCGGGGAATTCTTTCCCGACCACGCAGGGAAAGGATCCCTCCTCTCGAGCTAGCAGGCGGAAACGGGGCCACTCTGGAATTAGGCGGGACTCTCGTGTTACTCATGAGTGGAGACCGGGTATGTCGGGGAACTTCTTGAGTTGCAGCAAGGGTGTGAAGGACCCTTTGGAAGTTCCAGAGGTCGGGTGTGATTAGCCCCGAGATACCTCAGCGGAAATGGGACTCAGCTGGCCTGGAGGGGAGAACCTCCTGGATTTTCCCGAGTTGCGGCAGGTGCTCTCGACTTAGGACGGGGACCTCAGGGACCCGCTCTGGTGGCCACAGGAAAGGCCAGTCCCCATGCGAGTTGCACTGGGGGCCTCTCGGGATTGCTCTCCCGTCGATGCCGGGCCTAAGACCTTGTGTGGATTCGGTGCCGGAACCTGAGGATTCCTCTCCAGTGCTGACATGGATCTTGGGGTACTTCTGGAGTCCCCCCAGGGTGTCAGTACTCGTCTCCAGTGGGGCCATGACGTGCGCTTTCCTCCCGAGTTGAAGCAGCAGTGTCATGCTTCCCTTCGCGTGGATCAAGGGACCTGTGGCTTTCCCTCGAGGCTTTCCAACGAGGCTTTCCCACAGGGCTGTCCCACGTGCTACTGTGGTGTGAGTCGTTCCTCGGCGTGAAAGTCGAAGCAGTGCAGGGAATACAGGTTTCCCTGGAATGGACTGAGACATCTGGGGGACTCTCGGAATGGTTGCACGACCCTGGAGCTTCCTCTTGCCTTTGCTCTGGAGAGCACATCCTCTTGAGATGCGACGGGAACGCCGCGAATTCTTTTCCGACCACGCAGGGAAAGATCAAACCTCTCGAGCTAAGAGGTGGAAACGGGGCTCCTCTGGATATAGGCGGGACTCTCGTGCTTCCTCTTCTCTGCGATTGGTGATCGGCTATGTCGCGCGGAAGCTTCTATGAGTGCAGCAAGGGTGTGAAGGACGCTTGTTGGAAGTTGCCAGAGGTTAGGTGTGATTGCCTCACCACACCGGACGCTGGCAGCGGAAATTGGGCTTCATCTCGCCTGGAGGGGCAGAAACCTCCGGATTTTCTCGAGTTGCCCAGCAGGTGCTCTCGACTTCCGAGCGGGGAGCTCAGGGACTGCCGCTCTGGTGGCCTCAGGAAGGCCAGTCGCCATGGCGGTTGCTCCTGGTCTCTCGGGATTCCCGCTCCGTCGATCCCAGGCCTAGATCTTGTGTGAGAGTCGTGCCGGAACTGAGGCATCTTCCTCTCGGTGTGTACATGAGAATCTCTCGCGGTACTTCTGAGAGTTCTCCAGCCAGCGCGGAGGTTACAACGCGCCTCAAAATTCATTGTCATTTAGTTCGAGACCACCTATTATTGTAGCAGGAAGAAGATGCTTTTCACGTTTCATCCGTATCTGATATTCACTAAGGAGCATTAGGCATGGCAGTTAAATCCAAGGGATTGGAGACAAGAGTACAGATGGATCGCCTCATACTCATATTATGGTCCGATGATCCAAGGGATCAGGGCACTTCCCTCGACCTTCTTCCAATGCTCATTCCCCTTCTCACAATTGCCAACAGTGCATTATCTATTCCCAAAAGTGACACACGAGGTAGTTGCTATACATACTTAATGGGCTAGTCCACTTGTACCCACACTCCGTTGGTGTTGTAGTCGGAGTCGTGAGGCCGACATTAGAAAAGTCTCGCACGGTGAAAAGGCTATAGTTAGGGTCCCAGATAGGGAAGGAGGTGTAAAAATCTAAGTTCATTCGATTTGCTGATGAGAACTTCCAGATGTATCGGATTCTTGGGGGATTCTTGCGCGCAATAGGTGGCCAGACACCCTGGCACCTCTACTCTCCTTGCCAATTCGCTTGTTGGATTAGCATACGCGTCTTCTCTCTGTAAAAAATAGTTGCACGACTGAGTGAATTGACGGGCAACTTGCTATCCTTCACACTTCGGATACGTTCCCTCCTCTTGTAGCAAGGAGCGCGGAACGGGGCACTCTGGATGTGTGGGTGGACATTTTTCGTGCTTTCTTCTCAGAGATGACGAATTGGGATGAGACGTCAGGTGTATCTCCTTCTTCGAGTTGGCCAAGGGTAGTGAAGAACCGCTCTTTGATAGTTGCAGAGTTGATAAGCGTTGTGATTGGTGACTCGAGACCAGTCATTGACAGGAAAACAAATCATCATATGGGCGCCCTCTCTCATGTCGCCTGGAGGGGAAAACCTAGATTCTGTGTATCTTCACGCTTTGTTTGAGAAGGTTCGTTCTCGGCTGTTTGGTACGACGCGGTAACGCCCTTGAGGGAAGTCCACTTTTTGTGAACCGAGCCCTCAAGGATGGACCTTCAGTCCCCATGCGATTTCTCCCAGTGCTCCTTCGGCGTATTTCCCCTACTCCGTCGATGCTGGGGCCTAAGATCTTGTTGGATTCGGGGTAGTTTTGTCCCCTTTGGAACCAGGTGAATGGGATTTTCCATTTTGCCACACGTGCCTCCGTTGGATGCTTGGCGTATTCCTGGAGCTCTGCATAACAAGCGGGAGTTCAAGTCCTACCGGTTCCTAGTTCCGTCCTCTCAGATTCTGGGGACGCATGGGAGATTTTGCGTTTTTTCCTGTCTTCGTCGAGTGTATGCATGTCTAAGCATTGCGGTTGCCTTCAAGTGTACACAGGACATGCATTTCTCCTTCGAGAGTCTGTCCACATCACGACGAATTTGGATGCCTTGGTTTCTCGCTTAAGGCGAGCGCTTTCCCACGGGCTGTCCACGTGCCACCCCCTTCAACCCCGTGAGATCCGTGAGTCGATCCATAAGGATTATCACAATCGTTCTTGTATATCATTTACGCTTCGGAGAGCCATGAGCTAAGGTGAATCATATCGGGAGGTTTCCCTTAAAATTTCGGTCGGAAAGTGAAGCCCTAAGAGTTCACTCTAGGAGGGGACAGTAATGGGAACGGTAGCAAATTTCGACCGATCCATTTAGATTTTGATTTAGAATCTTTCTCAACAGCCCCTGAAAGCTGACGCTCTCGCCTGTTCTGTTGGAAGAGCGCTCCTCTTGAGATGGCGACGGGAAACAACGAAGAAAACAATCTAAATCATTCTGATTCAATCATTGAGTCTGTTCTCCATCTTTTATTCCCTTGCGATTTACAATACATAGGTCCCATCGCAGAAATGAGAAATTGTCAGGGGAATTGTATTGCCCTCCAAGCACACATCAATTATTCTGATCTCCACACTCAGAGCTTCCTTCTGCTGCCAAGGCGTAAAAATGATCCCTCCTAAATCAAAAAAAAGAAAGAGAGACACTATTGGCCCAGAGCGACGAAAACGGGGCTCCTCTGGATCTGGTGCGCGACTCTCGTCCTTGCCTCTCGAGTGAGAGGGGTATGTCAGCGAACTTCTTCCGCACCGCCTTGCGCAGCAGGCGGGAAGGACCCTTTGAATGTTCGCCAGAGGTATAGCATGTGGTTAGCCTCGAGACGACCTCAGCGGAAATGGGCTTCATCTGGTCGGCTGGAGGGGCAGTTACTCCCTGATTTCTGCGAGTTGCGGCAGGTGCTTCTCTTGACTTACGACGGGGAGCCTCAGGGACCCGCTCTGGTGGCCCTCAGAAAATGGCAGTCCCATTAGAGTTGGGCTCGGGCCTCTGGGATTTCGCCTCCGTCGGATTGCTGGGTAGACTAAAGACCTTTGTGTGGAGTTGCCCTGCGGACCTGAGGATTCCTCTCCAGTGCTTGAATGGATCTTGGGATACGTCTTAGTCTCCCCCCATGGCAGTCAGTTCTTGTCTGCGAGCGAGAAGCATGCACGGTCGCGCTTTCCTCGCGAGGCTGTAGCAGGCAGTGTCGCGCGCTTTCACTTGCGTTTTATCAAGGGATCTGTGGGTTTCCCTGTCGGGCTTTCCGCGACAGGTCTGCTCCCACGGTGCCAACCGTGGTGTGAGTTGACCTAGCTTTAAGTCGAGGCAGTCGGCAGGGGAAACAGTTTTCCCTGGAATGCTGGGGGTAACTCCTGGAATTTGTGGCTACGAAACTGAAGTCCTCTGGACTTTCCTGTGAGCATGCTCCTCTTGAGATGCCGACGGGGGGAATGCTGAATACGTTGACCGGAACACGCAGGGAAAGGATCACCTCCTCTATCGAGCTAGGAGGGCCGCCGACACGGGCTCGCTCTGGTGTGGGCGGGACTCTGCGTGGCTTCCTCTCTGAGTGGAGACGGGTATGAGGTCGGTGGAACTTCTTGAGTTGCAGCAGAGTGTGGGAAAGGACCGTTCTTGGAAGTTTCCAGGGTTATGTGTGATTAGGCCTCGAGACGCCTCAGCGGAAATGGGCTCATCTCGCCTGGAGGGGAGAACCTCCTGGCCTTTTATGCGAGTTGCGGCAGGTGCTCTCGACTTTTCGAGGGGAGACATACGGGACGGCCGCTCTTGGTGGGCCTCAGGAAGGCCGTCCCGATGGGAGTTGCTCGGGGCCCTCTCGGGTTTCCTTCTCCTCCCGTCCATCGCCCGGGGCCTAAGACCTGTTTCGTGGAGCTCGGTGCGGAACTCCTGAAGGATTCCTTCTCCAGTGCGCCAATGGAAGCTTCGGGGTACTTCTGGAGTCTCCCCAGGGAGTCAGTCCTCGTCTCGAGTGGGGCATGCCCGCTTCCTCCCTCGTTTTAACCGCTGTAAGCGCTTCCATAGGCGTGGATCAAGGGATCTGTGGCTTTTCGCTTGAGCTTTTCCCCCACGAGGATTTCGCACGAGGCTTTCAACAGGGCTGTCCCACGTTTCCACCCCGTGGTGTGCGACGATCGTCCTGTTTGAACGTCGAGGCAGTGCAGGGAAAAACAGGTTTGCCGCTGGAATGGAGTGGACATCTGGGGGGTCTGGGTATGGTGGAACGACGCCTGGAGTTTCTCTCACCTTTCCTGTGAGAGTGCATCCCTTGAGATGCGTACAGGAATGCCTGGAAATCTTTCCCGACCGATGGCAGGGAAAAAGATCCTCCCTCTCGAGCTTAGGGAGGCGCAAAGAGGGCTGCCTTTGGATTGTTTGGCTGGGACTGTCACGGTGCTTCCTCTGAGTGAGAACGGGAATTGTCGGGGAGCTTTCCTCCTTGAG
>NW_017214132.1:0-14967 GCF_001704415.2 Capra hircus
TTGGCAAATTTGGAGAGAATTTGTGGAGTTCATTCAAATTATTTTCATAATTAAATATTTCCTTTTTTGTCTTTAAGCATGCATTATAGCAGTTTAATAAGACCTGATTTGATGTGTTCAGTGATTTTCTATTGAGAGATGCCATAGAATTATTTTATAGTTTATTTTGGTCTTAGGTAATATAAAAGAGTAAGAATTTCAGGTGTCTTTACGAAGAAATTGTCACAGATGCACTATGTCAGGAGCTAAAGACTCTGTATAAACTTGTTCTTGTGTATCTTGTTGCTCTGGGTTGTTTGCTTTTTTTCAAATCCTTACTTGACTGTATTGTATATTGTAAGTTGCTGAGAGTGAGCTCATCTCACATACACAAAATGATAACTACATGAGATGATGAATATGTTAGTTGGTTTTTACTATAGAAATCATTTCCCAATGTGTATTTTTAACAAAACATCATGTTGTGCACCTTAAATATATATAATTTTTATTAAAAAATCCTTATTGGAAACTAAACCAAGCAATTTAAATCAAAGTTATTGCTTCTTTTACCTGGTTTCTACTTATTTAGAGATTCTGTTTCTTAGGAATGGTTTTCTTTGCAAAATATAAGTGTCTTCTCTTCTTTCCTTGAGCAGAGTCTTATTAATGTCAGGGCTGTGTGAATCCACTGCCCTGACATCTCATGGTCTGTGTTTGGCTATTGCACGTGAGCAGTTTCCTCTTGGGTGATGCGGAAATGGCAGCGGTGCCCGTACACTCTAGTCAGGGTCTTCCTTGTCCTCCATCGTCATCTTGTGTACATGTGTGCTTGCTCAGTCGCTAAGTTGTGCTCTGTGACCGCATGAGCTGTAGCCCGCCAAGCTCCTCTGTCCATGGACTTTTCCCAGGCAAGAATATAAGAGTGCATTGCCATTTCCTCCTCCAGGAGAGGTAGATTTTTAACCACTGAGCCACCAGGGAAGCCCTAGTCTCTTTTGCAGTCCACCATTTAGCAGATAAATATTTAGATTTCCCCACAAATGATGTTTGTCTTCCTAGATCATGCTTGGCTCCCATAAATATGCATGAAATTCACCAGAACTATACTGTGAAAGCCTTAAGTTAGGTGTGAGCTGATGGTTCAGTCAAAGCTAACTCTTCGCTGTACGGGTGAGCCATAGTGCACCTGTTTTTATTCTTTCCAACTAACACTTTGGAACATCACCTTTGGGAAATCTGATCTGATGTGGCACATATGCTTGTGTGAAGATAAATTTCTCCCAAAGGTGTTCATTTGCTGGCTTGATTATGCCTGGAAGAACTGTCCCTGTATGAAGTCAGGAATTTTAGAGGTTAAACCATGGACTTTATCTGAAATTCAAGAAATGTGGGAAAGACAAATTCCCTTGTGCCTAGCCTTGCATCTAGGGCATCCCTGGTAGCTCAGATGTTAAAGAATATGCCTGCAATGAAGGAGACCTGGGTTCAATTTCTGGGTCAGGAAGATCCCTTGGAGAAGGAAATGGCAGCTTGCTGGGGTCCAGCCTCAGCAAAGTCCAGGGATACCCTCGGGATGAACGGTGTTGGCGAAAAGAAAGAGAGAGAGAGAATGACACGGGGAGGTGAAGCTTTGGTGAGCAAGGCCCGTAGCTTTATTTTCAAAAGGAGCTTTTATACCTTAGTTGTACATAGAGAATAATGGAAGATGCAGAGTCATGCAGGGTCAGCAGCCCTGACCCTTATTTGAACCAGGCTTTCTTTCTGCATACCTATCTGTATACACAGGTCTTAGGTGATTTACATCATCCTCTGGCCAGGAGGCCTGTTAACATTTTATGACCCTTTTTTTCTGATAAAGGTCAGTCAACCAGAAAACTTATTTTCTCTCTAAAAGGTCTAAAGTCTGGTACCACTCTCAGAAAGTACTAAATAAAGTTACATTCTTCCTAGTTCAAGGGTACATTGGGTTACAACAAAGAGAGAAAATGTATTAAGTCAAGGTCTAATGTTATTAATGCCAAGGCTACTACTTATTTTTTCTATGTATCAACTATATTAATCAATGCGTTCCCAGATACACAATGAGTAAAAGATATGAAAACTCGGCAGCAAGCATTGGCTCAACAATTAAACCCTCCACCAGTACTATTCTAATAATTTTTAACTCCTCTGGGGCTTCCCTGGTGGCTCAGAGGTTAAAGAGTCTGCCTGCAATGCAGGAGACCTGGGTTCAATCCCTGGGTTGGGAAGATCCCCTGGAGAAGGAAATGGCAACCCACTCCACTATTCTGGCCTGGAGAATCCCATGGACAGAGGAGCCTGGTGGGCTACAGTCCACGGGTTCCAAAGAGTCGGACATGACTGAGTGACTTCACTTTCTACAGGCTCTATATTTTTAGAATGTTTTAAACTTCCCGTGCCTATCACAGTTGGCAGGCTGTGAACAATCACATGCATAGTTGTAAAAGTCTAGATAAACCTGTCAGGCAAGTTAGAAAGCCATCAGAGGGGTTTAAATTGAAACACTCCTATTATGCCCAGGAGACTTATTAACTAAAGCCCTAAGTTAACTTTTTCCAGAGAAAGGTGGTCAGGGATTGCTGGGTCCAGCCCCGGTGGATGCAGGACATTCGAAGGGGAGACGGAGTTGGCGATCAGGAAAGAATAGCTTAATTAAGTATTAATTAAAGATATAAAGAGAGATAGAATAAGGATAGCTCAGTGGAAAAATCAGTGGAGAAAAGAGGCTGAATAACTTGGTTTACGTGGAATACCAATAAAACCTCGAGACAAGAGGTTTGCACTACCTATGTAGGCCGCAGGCATCCTCCTGTTCTCCGAAGGAGAGGAGACACTAAGGCCTCCCCGGTCAGATCTTACAAGCCTAGGCATAATTAGCAGACTTGGCAGGCATCCATGCTACAGATGGGAATTCAGCCAGAAAAATGGAGAACAAGAAAGAACGACATGGGAGAATTAGTCTCTCCAGGAACTGATCCGATTTCTTTATTTTTCAGGTTTGCTTATATACCATTTGTTACACATAGAGACAAATGGAAATTTCAAAGTCACGCGGGGGTCAGCAGTCCTTACCTTTATCAAAATCAGGTGCTTTATATAAATATATACAAAAGGTCTTAGGTGGTTTTACATCATCTTCTGGCCATGAGGCCTGCCCGACATTTTATGGCCCTTTCTTCTGATAACGGTCAGTTACCAGAAAACTTATTCTTCCAGGGGTGATTTTTCTTAAACCAGGTGCCACCCTCTGAAGGCACCAGATAAAGTTGCATTTCTATAGGGTGAAGGTGCAGTGGGTTACAATTAAGAAAGGAATTTACTTAGCCTAAGGTATAACATGATTAATATCAAAGGTTAATACTTATTTCTCCTATATGCTAGTTATATTCATTATAAGGGCAGGGAATATGGAGATTTAGCAGCAAATATTGGCCCAACAAATGAAAAACCCTTCACCAATATAATTCCTAATCAACCCACTATACTATACTAATAATTTTCTAACTTCTCAAAAGAATCTGTATTTAGAAAGTTTAAAGCATCCCGTGCCTCTCATGGTTGGGAGGCTGTGAACAATTACATGTGGCTGGATGAACCTGCTCAGGCAGGCTGGAGAAACTTCAGAGGAGTTTGTAAGTTGAAACACTCTTGTCACGCCCAAGAATTTTTATTAACTTAGAGCTCTAAGTTAACTCCTTCTTTGAGAGAGGTGTTGGGGGCAGCCCCCGTAAAGTCAGAGGCGTAGGTGAGAGCATAAAGCAGTAAAGTAGGCAGACTCTGGTTTTGGGGGTAGATGCTCGGGAACAGGGGGTCTCCTGAGGCTCGATCCCGCCTTTGCATATGCCGAGCCTCCTTCCTCATGACCTTTGCCACGGGCGGAGTTCCTCATGCTGGCTCCTGGCAGGGGATAGCCCCCTGTTAATGCCAGAAGAGTTGGTGAAAGGCATAAAATAGTAAGACAGACAGATTCTGGTTTTGGGGTAGATGCTCGAGCAAGTCCGGGGGTCCCTCGAGTCCTGATCCGCTTTCCCATCAGGTCTCTTCCACATGACCTTGTCATGGGTTGGATCTCCTGTGCTGGCTCCCGGCAGCAGCTCACTCCAGTATTCTTGCCTGGGGAGTCCCACAGACAGAGGAGCCTGGCGGGTTACAGTCCACAGGGTTGCAAAGAATCAGACATGACTGAAGTGACTTAGCACTAGGACCAGTGTGGCATCCAGAATCCTGCTGAGATGCAGAAATAAGACACTTCTTTTTTGCAGGTTTCGGGTGGGCTGATTCCTAGGGGCAAATCTGGTGCTACAGAGCAGCTCTGAACATTTGTGGCTCTTATTCAACTTCTAATCCCTGGTCCTGGGAAGAAACCGCATTGGGTGTTAGAAACGGGATGGCTACTAAGCTCATAGTCGTAATTTATCTGCACCATTGGTTCAAGGCTGGGGCACATCTCCAGGAGCTCTCTAAGGCTGCACATCTGCAGCTTCCTAAAATGCCCATTCAGCATTTTAGTGCTCTTTTCAGCTGAACTTGGAATGATCTTTCAGGAGGAATCGTATGTAAAATGACTTGTCGTTTATTCACATTTCCACAGCTTTGGTAAAATCACTTTTGGCTTTTGATCATTGATTTTTTAAATTGTGGCAAAATATACACAATATAACATTTACTATCTTAACTCTTTTTAAGTACTCTGTTTATTCACATCAAGTACTTTCACATTGTTTTGTAGCCATCAACACTGTTCATAGCTAGAACTTCCCTCCCTCATCCATCACCATGCTACTTTTTCTCTCTCTGAATTTGACTCCTCTAGGTGCTGTGTATAAGTGGAATCACACAATGTTTGCCATTTTGTGTCTAGCTTATGTCATGTAGCACAATGTCTTCAAGGTTCATCTATGTTGAAGCTGGTGCCAGAATTTAATTTCTTTTAAGGCTGAATAATATTCCATTGTAGACCTATACAACATTGTTTGTATCCATTCATCTGTCAGTGGATTTTTGGGTTATTTCCACCTTTTGGCTATTTTGAACATTTGCACACAGGTGTGCAAAAAGATCAAGTTTGTGTGTTCAGTTCTTTTGAATAAACCCGCAAAAGTGGTCTTGCTGTACTAGATGCTGATTGTATGTTTACTTTTTTGAGAACTGCTATACTCTTTCCATCACAGCTATACTGTTTTACATTCACACTTGATTGCTGGTTTTCTGTTTAACTCAAGGACTAAATGAGAAGTTTTTATGAACCATGACATTTTGTTTGGATCAGAGTCCACTTAATGATTTGTTGAAGCAACTTGTGGTGTCTGTTCAGGTTCCTCAGCTTTCTAGGGCACTTTTTCAGAGGTTTTTGTTGTTTGTTTGTTTGCCAAATAAAGGGACTGTGAAACAAGGCTTGTGATTTTTAAATTCAGAAGACTGCATTAAGAACAGAGGCTCCTCACATGAATAGTGTTTTGAGCATTATACTCATTTCAGAATGAAAGGGAATGAAGATTCCTTTCATACTCTTCAGAATGTAGATTCCATACTCTTTTAGAATGTAGAAGCTAAACCAAAACTGTTAAAATGACATCACCCACAGAATTAATGATTGATTCAGATTCATAGTCCAAGTCTCTTATTTTATTTCCTTAATGCAGTCTCTCTACTCTCATCTAATTTGTCTCAAAATTACTTTAGTTGGCCCCTAAGTCTAATCTACACCCTTGACACTTCAGGCAGGTCCAAGTTCAATGAGAACTGGTGGGGATTTGCTTCTACCTCCCTCCTCCTTTGCCACCCTTGCTGGCGGGCTGCCACCACACTAAGTTAGAGGCTGAAGAAGGGTCCCTAGAGCCCACTTTCAGTTATCATCCTGTTCGTGGCTGACACCACTAAAGACCCCAGGAATGCATGCTCCATTGTGTTATGTTCTAAGATGGCTTGGTATCACCTTAGGAATTCGGATCTCTGTCTCCCTCTCTCATTTCAGGCCCTTCGGCTAAGTAGCTCGGCCATGAGGAAGACCACCACAGGCCAGGCAGTCAACCTACTGTCCAACGATGTGAACAGGTTTGACCAGGTAAGCTGCCCCTGAGGGATCCTCTTCCATGTCCCATCTTTCTCACTGGGTTCAGCTCACTGGGATGCCAGGTGCTGGCATTTGGTGTTGGCCAGGGTTCTGCTGAGGACTTAAGACAAGTGTTCTCTTTATCCAACTCTCATTTCCTCTGTGTGCAACTTAGATGTAATAATGTGGGTTGTAGATGAGGGTTTTGTTTTTCTAGTAATAGACAGGCAGCAGTGTTCTTGCCCGGCTCAGTGAGTGTCCCTAGAGGTCCTCCTGGCATGGCCCTTCTTGGCACGTGGAGTCAGTGTTGCTGGCCTAAACTGTCTTCCTCCTCCTCTGCTGATGAAGGCCTGTGGGCACAGATTGTTCTTTCCCCTGGTCCCTGTTCAATGCTTGCTGCATAGGAGCCTGTGAGGAATAATGCAAATGGGTGGCCCTCAGCCAGACAAAGCCTACTTCTTTCTGTCCCCTCATACTCTTTTTTCCACTGACTTTATGAATAGATCACAGTCTCCAGGGCCTTGTAGCTGTTGGTCAGACACTTCTGTTTCAGTTATTCATTCATCAAGCATGAAGTAAGGCTGCTACTCAGTTTCAGGGTTGAATATGATTTAGTTTTTGCTGTGGAGAAACCACAGCCCATTAGGGAGGTAAGTACACAAATAATTACTAGAGAGTGTGGTACTTATCATAATATAAAGTTTTCTTGGGTGCTAGAGTGAGATGGGGGCTGAATATAGGGGGAAGTGAGAGTTGGGGATGCCCTGAGCTCATTTGTGGTGTAGACAAAAATCAACATCTTCCTTCAGGTCGGGTTCTCCCTGGATTGTCCCTGAAGCTGGCCCTGTGCTGCCAGGAACAGTGTCATCTGGAATGGACATGGGTTTCCTTTTAGTAGGTTTAAAATCCACTGAGATATCACTGTTTAGGTTCCGTCTGTTCTTTCAGAGCAAGATTGTTTCTACACTGTGTCTTTACTGACTTTGATTGTACACAGTCCCAAGAAGGCTTTGTCTTTCTCTTTTAAGGTAACGATGTTCTTGCACTATCTGTGGGTGGGGCCACTGCAGGCTATCACAGTGACCGCCCTGCTCTGGATGGAAATAGGAATGTCGTGTCTTGCTGGGATGGCGTTCTCATTATTCTTCTGCTTTTGCAAAGCTGCTTTGGAAAGTTGTTTTCATCACTCCGGTAAGAGAAACATTGTTTAAAAAAATAGGTGATACATGCTTGGTAACGTCCACAGTCTGTGAATGAAGTCGATGCTTCTGTTCTAAAACAAAACCAATGCCTTCTCTAGTCTCTTCTTTGCATGGGTTGCAGACCCTTCAGGCTTAGCCAGTGGAGCTCCAGCCTTAAGCTGCAGGCTGATCTTTAAACAGAAAAGGTGATGGCACCCACTGGCTCCTCCTGACACTGTGCCTGAATAAGTGGAGAGTCCTTAAGAAGAATTTACCAATGTCCAAGTTATTTAAACGTTATTAAAAAGAGTAATAATTTTACAGGGCATTTCTAGCAGCATTTATTTTTGTTAAGCTTGTTTCAGAGCCACTTTCAGGTAGTGTATTTATGTTTTGTTTTATTTCAATGTTTCCATTAAGTTATAGGCACCCAAGGGCAAGACTGACCTTAATTATGTCTTTACAAAACCCCACAGTGTCAGCAGTAGATGTGATAGAACAGTGGATGTGATGAAGGGCCTAATGGTGATGAGATAGACCTGAAGCAAATCCCAGAGGGTTGGAGGTGGTCATTGTCCAGGTTGTCAGGTGATGGAGGTATTGTGCTGTTTGAAGATTTTTTTCCTTGAGTTTTTTTCTTTTTATGTGTGACTTTACATGTGATATTTTTATCTATTTGAAATTTCCTTTCCTGTCTGTGCTGTGGAGAGATGTTCCTTATCTTTTAAGGCTCTGTTCCAATGCTACCAGATCTCTAAAGATTGTCTTGCTCTCTTTTCCCAGTGGAATTAACAGCCCCATCTTTTCAGCTCCCCAGAATTTTACTCCTATTTTTTTACATCATAGACTCTGTCTTCCTGGTACATCCCTTTCTGCCTTCTCTGCCCAAGCACAACCTGCTTGGGAAGATGGGTTGTATCTGACTCATTTCAGGTCTTCCTTAGCTGATATGGCAAGTTCTCCAAGTTACTTCTTGAACTGGACTGAATGGTTGACTTCCTAATTGAAGATTTTCTCAATTTGTACCTTGAATAGGACTTGCCTGTGTTTGTTGTCAGCTCAAAAGAGCTATAGAAAATAATTTGATCCCTGGTCCCTCCCTGTGCCCACTGTGCTGCCACAGAAATTTGGGCTGTGGTCACTAAGGCTCATCTCTCATGTCTGTCCCCTCAGGAGTAAGACTGCAGCTCTCACAGATAACAGGATCAGTACCATGAGTGAAGTTATAAGTGGCATCAAAACAATAAAAATGAATGCTTGGGAAAAGTCATTTATAGACCTTATTTCCAGACTGAGAAGGTAAGGTGTTTTGTTTTGTTTTGTTTTTAATAATATATCACAGTGTATGTTAGTACTGTTTTATTTCCTATTTTTACTAAATGGTTTAGAAGTCTTACCAAGTTTTCACATTAAGGTAAATCTAAATACTACCTCTCCATCCCCCCATATGTGGCAGGAGGGTCAAGGGGAATAGTAGACATGTCATTTTCAGCTGCTCTTCCATTTACCATCTTTTTGAAATACATATGCTTCTTACTTATACAGAAATGAAATTCCAAATACTTCTTAATACTGCAAATTCCAAATAAGCAATGATTCTAAGATATTAGTGTTTGAGATGATATTTAAACTAAAGCTATAATATATGTTAATGTAGCATAAATGGGAGATTATAGGTTGAGTGTACCTGTATCGGGCCAAATGTTATGGATCAGTATTACTCATTCCAAACAGAGCATGAAAATACTATTTCTTTGTCTTTGCTTTATTTTGTAGATTTTTTAAAAAGTGTTTCATTTAAATATCTGATGATTGTTTATACTCTAGCACAGGGTACTTAGAATTTTCTGGGAGTACCCTGTCACCTCCCACTGGAAATACACTCTCATCTTCCTTCTTCTCTGGTCTCTGCCAGTCCTAACTGACTCCTGCTCATCTTCTCAAGGTCCACATGTGTGTGACTTGTCCTGTTTCTACTGCTCTGAGTTACATGACTCAGCTCTGTGCTCCTGTGGGATGTGCTGGCTGCCTCTGTCTAATGTCTTGATGTCTCACAAATTTTGTGTTCTTTTTAAAATGTACACACGCATCACACTACATCTTTTTTATTTCTTTACTCATTTATTTTTGGTTGTGCTGGGTCTTCATTGCTGTGCACAACATTTCTGTAGTTGTGGCTGGTGGGGGATACTTTTCATTGCTGTTCTTGGGCTTCTAACTGGCGGTTTCTCTTGTTGCAGAGCACAGGCTCTAGGTGCACAGGCTTCAGTAGCTGCAGTAATGCACGGGCTCTCGACTTGGCTCAGTAGCTGTGGTGCACAGTCTTAGTTGCTCTGCAGCATGTGGAATCTTGAAGACCAGAGACTGAGTCCATGTCCGCTGCATTGGGAGGCCAGTTCTTATCCACAGGACCATCAGGGAAGTCCCGAGGTTTATTATTCTTTTCCTCTCCAAGTTTATGAGGTCCTGTAGGGGTGGGCATTTTTTTCTCTCATCAGTGAGGAGCCCAGCACAGGATAAGTGGTTGTGAATGCTTGCTGAATGTATGTTCAAATCCTGTCAAATTGAGCCCAGTTTTTAAAAGTGTGACATTAAGACTTCATTTAGTTGGAAAAGTGAAGTGGCGATGAAGTGTGTAGTCCCTGATTTGGAGCAGAGTCCCAGGTGTGCACTCTGAGTGTCTCCATGCAATGACTGAGGGTTTGCCTTGATCTGTGTCCACTCCCTGAAAAGGGCCACTCACACAGGGCACTCAAATTCATGCGTTGGATGTCAATGGTTCTTAAAAATGCTATTTCCTACTGTCCTTTCTAGGAAGGAAATTTCCAAGATTCTGAAAAGTTCCTACCTTAGAGGAATGAATTTGGCATCATTTTTTGCTGTCAGCAAAATCATGATTTTTGTCACCTTCATCACCAATGATCTCCTTGACAACCGTATCACAGCCAGCCAAGTGTTTGTGGTGGTGACGCTGTTCGAGGCTCTGCGGTTCTCAAACACTCTCTACTTCCCCATGGCTGTTGAGAAGGTGTCAGAGGCCATTGTCAGCATCCAAAGAATCGAGGTTTGGTGACAGATAACTTTTTTCCATTGCAGGTGGATTCTTTGTAAATTGCCTCCTTTTTTTGTGGTGTGACTGTGTTCCAGTTAGATGAGATTTGCCTCTCTCAGTGTCAAATCTGTCAGTCATTCCAAACTGTCTTACATACTCCTGTCTCATCTTAGGTGGAATGCATTACAAAGCACGTAGGATCCCTGCTCATTTAGGGGCAGTAATATCAATAGCAGTGGCACAGGCCCTATGTGCAGTGATGCCCGCAGGGCAATTAAAGTGACCAAAAGCAGGAGAAGGAAGGAAGCAGACTGCATCTCCTGTGCTGACTCAGATGAGATTTTTGTGTGTGTGATGAGGTTTCTATACTGTAAAAAACTATTACCCATAAAACAGATCAGCCATACTGGGTCATTTCTGATTCCCCAAGTTTATCATTCTTTCTTATGGGACTTCTAGCAACACTGATAAGGGATGGTCCATGCAGTTTACAAAATTTCTCTTTCATAGCTTTCACGTTTTGAAATAAGACATTCAGGAACATCTGTGGACTGTAGTGATGTAATGAGTGACACGGTGATTTGTCCAAGATGCAAGCTTCCTGTGTGTGTTGTATGGCTGTGGTTTTACTGTTGTTGATATTGGTCTAGTTTTTCTTAAGGCCTTTAACTAATTGAATGAGACCCACCTACATTATTGATGATAATCTGCTCCATGCTCTACTGAGAGTCTCCTTATTTAAGTGTCCATCTCATTGAAAAATACTTTCACTGTAATACATGTTTGAACAAGTGTCTGGGGACTGTGGTTTACCTAAATCAACATAAAAGTAACCATCACACCCTCTTGAATCCCTATCTCCTTTGAGCCTCTTGAACATGACTTTGTCCTCAGTAAGCCAGGTGTAAATGGATTTCTTTCCCTCCCTGAGCTCCAGACTTACCTAAAGGGCAGATACAATGCCTCATTCATCATTGTCCTGTCAAATAGCAGATGCTCAGAAAATATTTAACTGAAGAAAACTTCCAGCTTCATCATGTCTGGGCTCTTGCAAATGCCTAACCATTAAGTATAGTTTATAGTGGAAAAACTAATAACTCTGATTCTTTGGTAGCTTATGTGATACACCAGGAACTGTGGCATGAAAGGGTCCTGCAGAAGGTTTTCAGGGAATTGTGCTCAAATATTTGGGTAGGGTTTTTTATTCCTTTCCCACCAAAATGCAATTGAACTGTCCAAGGCTTGAAATTTCCTTCCATGTAGACGTGTGCAGTATTATTAGAATTATGACCTGGGGAGAACATTGAATTTTCTGGGGCTGACAAATTTTGTCAGGCCTGCTTTGTGTTCTGATGAAGGAAGAACTTGTGATCTGGGCAGAAAACCTAAAATTTCCCTTGTGTATACAACATGTCTGGCAGGAAGTTGGTCTAGGAATTTAGAGATCTGTCAGCAGTAGCTATTTTCAGTAAAGATGGACCAATGGCTGAGAATAAGAGTGGTGAGAAGAGTAGGTGTTATCGTGGGAAACTGCTTCCTGGTGAAGTGAAGTGAAGTCTCTCAGTCGTGTCCGACTCTGCGACCCCATGGACTGTAGGCCTACCAGGCTTCTCTGTCCATGGGATTTTCCAGGCAAGAGTATTGGAGTGGGTTTCCATTTCCTTCTCCAGAGGATCTTCCCCAACCCAGGTATCTAACCCAGGTCTCCCACATCGTAGGCAGACACTTTACCCTCTGAGCCACCAGGGAAGCCCTTGCTTCCTGGCTACTCCATTTCTTCTAAGGGATTCCTGCTCACAATATTAGATATAATGGTCATCTGAGTTAAATTCACCCATTCCAGTCCATTTTAGTTCGCTGATTCCTAGAATGTCGACGGTCACTCTTTCCATCTCCTGTTTGACCACTTCCAATTTGCCTTGATTCATGGACCTAACATTCCAGCTTCCTATGCAATATTGCCTCTTTACAGCATCGGACCTTGCTTTTATCACCAGTCAAATCCACAATTGCTGTTGTTTTTGCTTTGGCTCTATCCCTTCATTCTTTTTGGAGTTATTTCTCCGCTGATCTCCAGTAGCAAATTGGCACCTAATGACTGGGAGTTCTTCTTTCTGTGTCCTTTTTGCCTTTTCATACTGTTCATGGGGTTCTCAAGGCAAGAATACTGAAGTGGTTTGCCACTCCTTTCTCCAGTGGAGCACATTGTGTCAGAACTATGGACAGAGGTTCATGATATTGTACAGGAGACAAGGATCAAGACCGTCCCCAAGAAAAAGAATTTCGAAAAAGCCAAGTGGCTGTCTGAGGAGGTCTTACAAATGGCTGTGAAAAGAAGAAAGCAAAAATCAAAGGAGAAAAGGAAAGATATACCCATTTGAACTCAAAATTTCAAAGAATAGCAAGGAGAGATAAGAAGCCCTTCCTTAGTGATCAATACACAAAAATAGAGGAAAATAATAGAATAGGAAAGGTCAGAGATCTCTTCAAGAAAATTAGAGATACCAAGGGAATATTTCATGCAAAGATGGGCTCAATGAAGGACAGAAATGGTATGGACCTAATAGAAGCAGAAGATATTAAGAAGAAGTGGCAAGAATACACAGAAGAACTATAAAAAAAGATCTTCACGACGCAGATAATCATAATGGTGTGATCACTCATCTAGAGCCAGACATCTCATCCAGGACGAGATGATGTGGTTAGGTTTAGGCGTGAAATAGGCGAGACTTGGCCAGATTTGAGAGATACTCAGCGGCATGTCTTGAGTTGGGTATTGAGGGTGGAAAAGATGGATTTCAGGATGCTTCACATTTTGGGGTTATAAAGGCACCTGAATTCACTCAAATAGTGAATACTAGAGGAGAGCCAAACTTGGGAGGAGAGCATGAACTTGGTTTTGAATTCTGAGATGCTTAGAAATATCTAAACATTTGCTGTTAAGACCCACTTCACTGATTGTCCTTGGCCCGATTCAGCTTCCTATCCTGTTCAGTTTCAGTTGCTTAGTTGTGTCTGACTCTTTGCAACCCCATGGACTGCAGCATGCCAGGCTTTCTGTCCATCACCAACTCCCAAAGCTTGCTCACACTCTTGTTCATTGAGTTGGTGATGCCATCCAACCATCTTATCCTCTGTCGTCTCCTTCTCTTCCTGCCTTCAGTCTTTCCCAGCATCAGGGTCTTTTCAAATGAGTCAGTTCTTCACATCAGGTGGCCAGAGTATTGGAGTTTCAGCTTCAGCATCAGTCCTTCGAATGAACGAATATTCAGGACTGATTTCCTTTAGAATTGATTGGTTGGATTTCCTTACAGTCCAAGGGACTCTCAAGAGTCTTCTCCAACACCAAAGTTCAAAAGCATCAGTTCTTCGGCACTCAGCTTTTTTTATAGCCCTACTCTCACATCCATACATGACTCCTGGAAAAACCATAGCTTTGACTAGATGGACGTTTGTTGGCAAAGTAATGTCTCTGCTTTCTAATATGCTGTCTAGGTTGGTAATAGCTTTTCTTCCAAGGAGCAAGTGTCTTTTAATTTCATGGCTGCAGTCACCATCTGCAGTGATTTTGGAGCCCCCCCAAAATAAAGTGTGTCACTGTTTCCATTGTTTCCCCAAATATTTGCCATGAAGAGATGGGGCCAGATGCCATGACCTTAGTTTTCTGAATGTTGAGTTTTAGGCCAACTTTTCACTCTCCTCTTTCACTTTCATCAAGAGGCTCTTTAGTTCTTATCCTGTTATCCTGTTATTTAGTTCCTATCCTGTTATTTAGTTCCTATACTGTTATCTAACAGGTAATAGACAATGATTAGATATTCATTTTTTTCCTCAATCTGCCTCTCACTTAGATGGGTTAATGTCCAATTAGAAGGTGAAAAGGGCAGCAAGCAAGAGTGGAAGAAAAGGTCAGCTGAGTTTACTGACAGGTAGTTAGAGCTGGGTGAGGTTTGACCACAGATGGGCTGGAAGTGTGGTGGACATGAGGAGTTTAGAATACAGTGTGGGGTTGAGCTGCTGCCCACTGTCCCCGGCAGCCTGGAATTCAGTAGACTGGATGGTCATCTCCTAAGACTTCTTCTCAGATCATATCTGGGAGTCCTAGGAAGGAAACCCACCACCCCTGCCTACCTTGCAGGGGGTGTGGTGTCCATACCCACAGGCAGACCTACACATGTCTTCATAGTTTTGTGTCTTGTTTATACATGCTTTTCAATTTCCTTTTTTCATATAGAGAATGTGAGGATTATTATGATTTTATAGGTCCCAGAAGTCCCTCTATTTTTTTCTTAATAAGAAAAAGGGTCTGAAGGTCTTGGCATTGAATGACTCCACTAGGATGGTAAATATCTTGTCTTCAAAGCACTGAAAGTCTTCAGTGATTTTACATGCCGTAAAATGTGTCTCTGAGGTTATATTGCTCATAAAGCATGTTTTCCATTTCCAGCCACTGAAAACTCAATCATTTTGCTACAGTTCTGATGTTGATACTTTCCTGAAGAACCTATTCTGGGTCTAAGAGAAATTTAATTTCAGCTCTTTCATTAGCCTAAGTCCTGGAGGTTTCCCCAATATTTGCCATGAAGTGATGGGGCCAGATGCCATGATCTTAGTTTTCTGAATGTTGAGTTTTAAGCCAACTTTTCACTCTCCTCTTTCACTTTCATCAAGGGGCTCTT